>NC_140487.1:127926852-128179352 GCF_964271855.1 Acomys minous
TGCAAATCTATGCCATCATTTCTGAAATCGTTATCTTGTAATGATTTTTTAAAGCCAGGGGAGCCACTTTGATTTCTCCCCAAATGCCTTAGTTCAAAGAGGTATATATATTTTTTTCAATTTCATGTCCAATTTAATTTTTAAAGCAAATAATCAAAAATACGACAGAGTCATAAGATTTAAAACAAGCACTGTCGCTGTCCACTCCAGTGATTCCTGAGCATCCATCAGTGCAAAGAACCGATTCCGAAATGCATCTGATTTTAAACACACCTCTTCCACCTCTGTCGTTAGTTTGTAGAAGCAACTGACAATCCCGACTGTCAAATTCCACCTTGTGGGCTCAGCCAAACACAGACCAAAAATCATTTTTTCAAAAAGGTGTTTTCACTGAACACCCACACGCTTTTCTTGTCTCTGTCCTTTAAACTTTACAGTGTGCACCGTACCCGAGACTGGAAACATCCAGACATAACTTACAGGGCACGGGTGCGTGCGTGTGCGTGTGCGTGCGTGCGTGTGTGTGTGTAGGCTCTACGCAAACGCCACCCTCTTTACACCATGAACATAGTATCTCAGGTTTTGGTCTCTGGAGCCAAACTCTTCACATACCAAGATACAACTGTATTCTACAGCAGAAACAAGAATTCTTTCTCTTGAAGATGAGGGGCCTCACAACCACACACGAGCCTTTGAACAACAGGAAGTCAGGTCTCGCTCCTTCAGGAAGGAGCTGGGTCATTCCACCCCACTGGCTTGGAGTCAGCAGACAGGCAGCTTCTAAGGGTACCCTTCTCAGCAGGGCGAGACCCCTCTAACTCCACGCCCGCGTGCAATTGCAAACCCAGATTCCCCTGGCTCGCACGGAGAGAAGCCTCTTTGTTGGTCAAAGTGCAAACCTTAGAAGATGCTTGCACCTTCTGGAATTGGTTGTCAACATCTCAAAAACAAGGCTGAGCCAAATAAAACCCACACGCAGCCCCCTCCTGTCCGGACTGGGCTGGCTGAGCTGTGGTACCGGTAGGCATGGTTACAGCCTCGTATTATGCAATAGGATGTCAGCCACACATTCTAATGAGAAAAAAAATAAAATAAATAATAATAAACATCGAGTGTAGAGTACAGATCTTTCACGAGACACCGTAATCATTTTTCTGCTCCAACCTCAGTTTTCTCTGGAGCGGCTCCAGGGAGCCCAGGGTGGCAGGGCTGCCTTCTTGTGGGGAACAAAAGGGCTTTTTCAGTCTTCAGGGCTGTCAAGTTTATCCAAATATTCTCAGCTTACTACTAGCCCCTTTCTGAATTGATATTCCCAATAAAAGGACACTTTGTATCTGGAAGCCACACTAGCCCAGGAAGGCTGCCGCACAGCCCTGTCTACCCTCCTTGGGGCCCACGAGGAAAGCGCACTCCTGGTGTGACGGGGGCCATGGAGAGTGGTCAAGCCCCTGTGCTTGGGGAGAAGAGGAAATGTAATGCAGAGGATGCCACCCTCATGGCCCTGCCCATGCAGTGCCCCTGCAGCTGCCGAGCACAGTCGCTGGAGGAGGAAATTCGTTCCCGTCACACTGATCTGTGTGAAGTCTGTGTTCTCTAGAGCCAGGGACGCCAGGACAGGATAAAAATTGGACTCCTTGGACAAGGCAGAGCTGTTTTATCCTCACCTTCATCCCATCTGCTCAGACCCTCTCCTGCTAACCAGTCCCACGAGCTGTGCACCAGTATATGTGTGCAAGTTTATACCTAAGCGCGCGCGCGCACGTGCACACACACACACACACACACACACACACACACAACTGAAACTCTTCAAAGAGGCCTCAGCAGCTTCACGAGAGTATTTCCTTCCACTTTGGCCTCCTCCAAACGGCTCTGATTAGCGCTAATGATATTGCTCATTCATCACCTTTGACTGCTGCAGGCTGGGAACAGAGTTGTGGTCAGGGGCCACTTGGATGTATTTATGACTCGTGTGTGTGCGCGCGGTGGCGGTAGACATTGTGCTCCAGTGCCTCTGGCCTGTGGCTGACATCGGGTCACACATGTGGGGCTGCCAGATGCCCAGCATAGATCGTGTCAGTGTCCCTCCTCCTGGTCTGACTTGGGGTGTGGGGGGGTGGGTACCAGAAGCTCAAGGGACCCACATTACCCACGACTTGGAAGTGGCGTGGCTTTGTGTCCAGCAGTAGTCGTAAGTAATGACGGTGGGCATAGGCAGCTGTCACAGATGTGCGGGAAAAGAATGAGACATGAGAAAAGAGAAAGGATCCCTTGTCAGCTAAGAACTCCTGCCCTCCACCATCTCTCCCTCCCTCCGAGATATATATATATATATCAGTGTACCCCATTTCCTTCCCCTGGCAGTCTCTAACCCAGAGTCTGAACAGCATTTGACCTGGACCCTTCACACTGCCCACAGGAGGCCCCTGGATGTTCATAGGTCCCACACTTAAATTTTCAGAGAAAGGCAGGCACGAAGCCCACGAGCCGGTGCCCCTGAGCTCCCCAGCCACTGCGCCGCAGCCCTCAGGGATTACACAAATCAGCTCATTTTCCAAAACAGATGCAGCACACTGAGCCCACAGCTCTGGACACGGCTTGTGCTTCTGCTCACTGGCCATGTGGCTTCCTCACTTGGGGGTCCCTGATACTTTTCTTCCCTGGGTATTTCCCAGAGGGAAGTTACAGCTAGTCCCAGCACCGAGCCGGCCTTCCCCAGTCTGAGGCGGCATAGGCTCATACAAACTGGCCTTCATGCACACAATTTCTTCATCAAGCAATGGACATGTCTTGCCTGGGGACAAGAAACAAAAGTGTCTGTGTTTCAGGCTTCTGGCCATCCTGGAGGCTATGATAATTAAAATTGTGTTCTGGCTCAAGATTCAACGTAAGCCTACCTGTCCCCCCTTGGCATCCTAAAGGGGAGGAAGGGGTTGTCTGGCTGCAAATGGCCATGTTGCCTTGGAGAGAGGAGGGTAGGAAGGGGGGGTGGGGTGGGAGACCCTAGGCAGGGATGGCCCCAGGCAGGCATGGATGAAATGGAGGGATCAGTACCCAGAAAGCGCTCTGTATCAGGGAAGATCCGTGGGGCATCCCACTAGGACTTAGAAAGGCTTCGGCTGTGCCCTGGAACTTTCGGGGTGTGTTACGTGGTTCAAGGGAGGCTGCCATACAGGCTGATGTGGGGTCCGCTCTGTTGCAAAACCAGAATTCACTTAAAGCATTAACCCCTACCTGAACGCAGACCTATGGCCCAGTCCTCTTCCGGAGGGAAATCATGACCTCTGGGCCTCTGACTCTAGTATTACTTTTATTATTTAAAACTTTTTTTTTTGTTAGCAAACATCATTAACTACCACATGACAGTGAGTGGCAAGGATCTGGTTATCCAGTTTCATGACCTAAACAGAACTTGGAGAACCTTGACCTGCCTAGCATGCTGGTTGGCAGGAGCCTCTGCATCTCACGAGTGGCCAAGGCCACACGAGGCGAGAGAGAACAGCGGATGGATGGAGATCACCGCCACTCCACGGAGAGACCGTCCAGGCTGATGCCAGGGCAGGGGGTGGTCTGAGCCCCTCGGGCCTCTGCCCAACTGTTCCCCTGGAGGTGGGAGCTGCTGTGATTCCTGCTGCGTTGTGCTGACTTCCTCTCCCCTTTGTCCTCCTCTTCTCCCTCCTCTCATCTGTCCCCTCCTTCTTTAGAACGGCTTGGTCCCAACCTCTCTGTGTCTGGGCTTTTCCTCATGGGGGTGGGGTGGGGGTGAATATCATCACCGTAGAAAGAGACCATAGGGAAGGTTGGTGGCTTCGTGGCGAACCCTGAGCAGTGCTAAAACTCCCGGGTAGTTTCCCGGGAGCTTGCTTGGAAGGCCACCCTTATGGAAGACTGAAAGCAACCCCCAAATTTCATGTTCATGAACTCGTGTCTGGACCAGGCTGTCGGACATGGGACGTGATTGCCTTGCAGCCCTAGGTAGTTCCTCTTTCCCGCTACAAGATGGTCTCACGCAGTGAGACTTCTCAGGGAGGTTCCATGTATGAGTGACCTTTTGGGGGACTCCAGGGAAATCCAGCCTTGACTCGGGCAGACAGTGGTCTGTGCAGACCACACAGGAGACTCTGGAGTCATGCCTGACTAGATTTCTCCAGACTGGATCATCCCAGGACTGTCAGCCTACAGCCCCGTCCCACGGTGGGAAGCGCCCCTAAAAGGTAAATGAACACCTGCCTGTGGAATTGTTTAGCCAAGCACCGCGCTGCAGTCTACTCCGTGTGGCTGTGCTGAAGGGACTGTCAGAGGAAAACTGCAACAGACAAAGAGCCCTCAAAGGAACGCCAGTCCCCAGGAGACAGCAGGCTTGTGCACTCCAGCTGGGGTTGGAGGTCTCAAGGGTTGGCTTCGGCATCTGACTCAGCCTAGAATCGGTGGCCCCAGAGCACAGGACTTGGGTGCTAACGTCCCTTGCTGGGACTTTAGTCTTTCCCAGCAGGTCTGCATCATAGCCTTGTGGATCTGAGAGGTGGGAGCATTGATCTGACGGCCCTACATGACAAGGCTGTAGGCCGGGGTGTCCTCCTAGCTTAGGTGGCATCAAGGTGGAGGCGCAGCTCTGTCTGAAATCTTAGTGATCCAGGAGCTGAGTGCAGCCAGTGGGGACAGCGCTTGGGTCATGTGCTCCTCTGGACACTCTCCACTGTTGGCTGGGGCAGCAGTGAGGGGCGGTGGGACTGCCCCACAGCAGTGGGGGATGCTTGGAGACAAGAGATACAGAACACGCATCTACTTTGTGTGGGGCTCAAGGTGTGGCATCACTGATCTCATGTTTTTTCATCTTTGGGATCTACGGTAGCTGCTTCCAGGAAGAGCTAAGGAGAGCCATGCCTGCTCCTTAAAGAGGAATGCATAAATCTCGAACAATCCATGGCTTTGACATTCCAAGATGAGGTTTTCTCAACACTAATATGTGTGTGTGTGTGTGTGTGTGTGTGTGTGTGTGTGTGTGTGTGTGTGCGTTTTCCCCAGAGTGACCCTATCTGCATCTCTCTCTGTCTCTCTGTCTCTCTGTCTCTGTCTCTGTCTCTGTCTCTGTCTCTCTCTCTCTCTCTCTCTCTCTCTCTCTCTCTCTCTCTCTCTCTCTCTCTCTGTGTGTGTGTGTGTGTGTCTCTCAAGACAGGCTCTCTCTGTGTAGCCTTGACTGTCCTGAACTCACTGTGTAGACCAGGCTGGCCTCGAACTCACAGCGATCCGCCTGCCTCCGCCTCTGGAGTGCTGGGATTAAAGGCGTGTGCCGCCATGCCAGGCTCTATCTGCATCTCTTGATGGCTGTCTACATCCATGCTATGCCTACGTCCCTTTGCAGTTCACAGATTATCCCGGTCTATCCCAGCCATATTCTGTCCTCCTTCCAGTGAACCTCCCCATCCAGTGTGGAGGTAGCTCAATCTCTCAGCTCCTTCATGTTGCTGGGTGCAAGCCCGGATCTTCTTCAGCCCCACGGGGAAGCCTCGTGGGAGCCCAGCATGCACAGAGAGAGCAGGCTGCTTGCCATTACTTTACCTCTTTCAGAGTTTTCAATCAAGTTTAATAAATGCCAGGTGGGGGCATTTGAAGAGAGATGGGCCAAGTCCCCAGAGCTAACAGGAAGACAAAGGCCAGGCTGGTGTTGCTCAAAGCCACTCCACGATCCTGGGAGGAAGGTCTGCCCCCTGGCGTGGGGGCAGGAACCTGAGCGTCTTCTGGAATTTTCCCCGGACCCGCAACCAAGCTAGCAGCAGATGCCAGCCCATCATTCCTGCTGTGGCTACAAGTCCACTCTTCAACCCGTTCATTCTAGGCCCTTCTCTCAAATGCTCCCCATTCACGTGAGAGAGCGTTAGAGCTTGAGGGTCTAAGGGTCTGTGCTGGGCAAACATCCTTTGCTTTTGGCCTGTATTTACTGAACAGGGCACCCCCACAGCTATAGCATCCGTGTTAGCTCCTGGTAATGAGTATTGGCCGCTGCCTCTGCTTTTAGACGCTTGTCTGAAAGCTTCCACAGAGACCCCGCCACCCCCCCCCCAACCCTGCCTTGGTGGTGGGCTGCCAGGGAAGTGCAGGCACTGCAGTACAGCCCAGGAAAGGAGTCCCCAGTCTGGGCAGCAAAAACAGATGCATGCTTCAAAGGTGGACTAGGGCCTCTCTGGAGGCGTCTAAGGCTCTGTCCATTGGCCTCTCCCGAGTCAAAACATGGGGTGAGGAATGCCATGTCTTCAAACTGTTCCCCCACTTCAAAAAGGCTTTCATGGTACTCAATAGAACTCTGTTCTGCAGACACTGCCACCATTGTTACATCCGTGTCTTCGCTCAATCACACACAAGTGGCTCTGCCGGAGAAATGAAAGTGCCATACAGCCCCAGCCAGCAGCCTGCCCCTCCTTCCTGCCACAAGACGGCACTGCACATCTGGCTCCATTTTGGTGACTTTCCAGGGAGGTTCCACTCTGGTTCCAAACGGGACCCGGTAGTAGGGAGTCCTGCTGGAGGCTGGCTCCTGTTGCCAAGCCTGCTATGCCACAGCTACAGCAGACCCCCAGCCCTGGTGGCTGTGCTTGGCTGGTTTATGCAGATCCAGTCCTGCTGGATGCTGCCTTGAGGTCACGACCCCAGAGAACCCCTGGGAAGGCATCAGAGCTGTGCCTGGCTCACAGGCCAGCTGGGAGGTGTCGTCGTCGAGGTGGCTGGTGGTTTTGTCAGCACACCACAGTGGGTGCCTCTCTCTAGCACTGGACTCAGCTCCTGTGTCCAAGGACAATTCACTTAGTTTGGTCCCCTCTGGACCATGGCAAACCCAAGCCACGCACAAGATTCCCGGCCCTTGTCTGGCCAAGAACCTGGGGCTCGCTTGATGGAGGGACCCCCATGCCCTAACGCAGAGCTGCCCTCCGCCTGGCTCGCAGAGGAGACCTAGTTTTCTTCCTCTGTGAGCATGCACACCACAGCCAGGCTGGAATCTCCCGGCCTGAAGTCCCCTGATCAGTGACACATAAGTGCTGCACATATGGTCATCGTTAAGGCGTCATGTCCAAGACGACAGATAAAAGAAGTGTTTGGTTCATTTACCAGAGCTTATGACCATGTGACAATTAGCAACAAGGACAGTGGTCTTGCTAATAGGAAGAATGGAGTTAATCATATCAGTTGCTGCTGGCCAGTGAGCCATACAGCCAAGGGGGACCTGGCCCTAAGAAGAGTGCCCTCTCTCTCTCTCTCTCTCTCTCTCTCTCTCTCTCTCTCTCTCTCTCTCTCCTTCCCTTCTTCTCTCTTTGTCTGTGTGTGTATGTGTGCATGTGATGTGTGTGCACATGTGTGAGCTTCTGTGTGTGCATGTGTGTTTGAAGGCTAGAAGTTAATCTGGGGTACCCCTTTTCAAGTAATATTGGCTACCTTATTTTGTTTTTAATAGGTTTGATTTTTGTCTTTAATTAGGTGTGTGTGTATGTGTGTGTGTGTATGCGCACATGGGTGCTCACGTGTTTAGGTACCCACAGAGTCCAGAAGAGGGCATCAGATTCCCTGGTGTTGGAGTCACAGGTACATACCACCACACCTGGCTTTTACATGGGTTTTCATGCTTGCACAGCAAGCTTTTCACTGAACGCCTTCTACCCATTCCCCAGGCTAGACAGGTTTCTCTGAGTCCGAGGATAAACAAGGTCTAAATCATGGCATGCCCAGATACCAGCACACGCACACGGCACCCAGCACACGCACATGGCATCTGCTTCCTAAGAGCCTCACATAGCGCACATGTCTGAAGCCCTCGTCCAATGCCAACTGCTAATACACATCACTGGAGTGAGGGTGTTGTGTCTGAGGGCGCGTCCTCTGTGTGTCTGAGCTCAGGTTGCTGCTGAGAGACAAGCCCCACGTGTCCCTTAGCCACACAGAGGACACTGTTTCTCTCCTCAGGGCAAAGAAGTGAAGATTGCCAATGATTTTCTGAGGTCTCGAAGGGAGGCCTGAGGATGGAGTCGTGAGTGCGGGTAAGGATAAACAAGGTGGCAGGTGGCGGGGAGGCTGAAATTTGAGCTCCACAGTAACTGCCAAGAGATTTGGAGCAGATGGTGTAGACGGGTCTCATGTCAGGAAGCCGAGGCCACTTTGCTTCTGACTGGGGCCCTGGGTCCTGTTGCTGAAGCCTCTTCCTGGAAGAATGGCCTCAGCCCCAGACGCAGTGGCTCCCCACTGAGACTGATGTGGAAGCCAGGGAAGGCTGTTCCCTGAACCCTGAACCCCAGGACAAAGGGCTAAGCAACAGGCCTTTAAGACAGCCTTCAGGGATCTGTAGCTAGAAAGAAACACAGACACCCCCCCACCCTACACACAGAGGGACACACAAAATACAACCATACCATACCACACTATACAAACACAGACACCACACATACAACTACACACAACCACACCACACACACACACAAACATACCATACAGAGAGATATACACACCATTATACCACATAGACACACACACACCATGCACACACACACACCACACAAACACACACACTACTCACACACACACATACCACAATCACAGACACACATACAACCACTCACAGACATATGTACAAGGATACACATAGACATACACCACACATACAGACATACATACCCTACACACACAAAGGCACACATACAACAACACAGATAGACACACACAGTCACATACACAATACATACAAAGACACACACCACAGACACACATACACAGACACACACATTACACACACACATCCAAGCACATACACATACACAGACACATACATTACACACACAGAGAGACACACACAATTACTTTGTAGACCAGGCTGGCCTCGAACTCACAGAGATCTGCCTGCCTCTGCCTCCTGAGTGCTGGGATTACAGGTGTGTGCCACCACTGCCTGGCTTTTCCTGAGCCTCTTAGGGGCACTGGAACCTTGAAGGGTTCCTAGTGGCTCCCAGGAGTGCTCATCCCTGCTCTGTGCTGTGAAAGGGGAGCTGCTATGTGCAGGGGAGGGGCGGGGTGGGGGGTGGGGGACTTCCAGGGCACTTCCACGCTGGGCCAGTGCTGCTGCTGACCTGCAGATGAAGGTTCTCACGGGCCGCCCATTAGCTGTCCTGGGATCTGTCCCTCTTGTGGCCATACTGTAGGGAGGCCCTAGGCCTTTAAAGCAGGGATCATGGGGTCAGGGGTCAGGGGTCAGGGGTGAGAGGACCCGGATCTCAGTCTGAGGGCAAGAAAGAACAATCTCCATGGCGGCTCCCAGGCTGGGCCCTCTGTCTGGAGCAAGGTGAGCTGTCAGCCATGGGCCTCAGCGACTCTGAACAGACACTGGGGTCTGAGGTGCTTCTTCTCTCTAGCCCAGCAACCCCCCTCATCACCCAGCCCTCCCCCCCAACCCTCCCCCCCCCAAGCCTGCCAGGATGAGGGTGAAGGTCTTACACCCAGAAAAGGCACGTCTTCTTAACTGAAGCTCCCTGCAATGGATGGGGGGGGGGGCAGGGTGCACGGAGCCAAGTGTTGTCATGTGGAAGTTCTCAAGTGCACAAGGCAAGGAAGGGCCATACTGTCCTCCACGGCCTAAACCGTCCTATGCTCCACGTGTGCTGCCCGTGTTCTCTTGCTCCGTGACCCGCGTCCCATCTTGGCACAAACACGGACACGCATGTGCTGGGCCAGGACATAAACAGCATGGTTGCCCTGGAACATCTTTCTCAGAAATCTCTTCACACTCAAGTCATGAATGCCTCCCCAGGAGCACAGAGGTGCTCTCCCCTAAAAGTCTGGTGCTGGGATCACGCGCTCAGAGGACACTGGCACCTGCTGCCGCCAAACTTCATGTCCTCTGCTCCATCCCCCGGCCTCAAGGTGGCAGGAGAGAACCAACTGTCACAAACCGGTCTTCTGACTTCCACACACGCACTGCGACATGTGCACATGCACACACTTACACACACATGCATGCATATGGGCACAGATATACATGCACATGCCATGCACATACATGCACACACACATGCATGCACACAGGCACAGATACATGGCGCGCACGCGCGTGCACATACACTAGATGCTTTAAAAAAGAAAGCTCTTGACTTCCCCCTTCACTGCATGGACCTCTGTTCTGTGATGCTTTCCACTTAGGGGGTCTCGTCCTGGACACTGTAGAATGTCCACCAAGGTCCCTGGGCTCTAGGCCACTGGCTTCCCTAGTGGTGACCACCACAACTGTCTGCAGAAGTTGCCCATGTCAGAGGACGGGATGGCTCTAGTTGGCGACCACAAGTCACATAAAGGCAGGAAACCTCTTCACCACTGCTGCCAGCCTTCAAGAGCATGAGGGAGAGACAGGTGCACCTTGGAAGGACACTAGGAAGTCACTTTGTGTGCCTGTCTCCTGGGCCCTAACCAGCATCCTGTGCAGGAAAACTGTGCATCTTGGAGGAGGAGGAGGAGGAGGAAGGGGAAGAGGAAGAGGAGGAGGAAGAAGAGAATACAGACACCCACAGTGGAGCCAACGCTGAGAGAGTGCGTGGCGACCACCTGGGGGGCTCTGCCCAGGCAGCTCAGTCATATGTGTCCCAGTTGTGGTAAACCATAGTGTTTCATTTCCCTTGGCCAGGGCCAGAACTTGGAGCTGCTGGGAGGCTGGGTATGGGCTAGCTGGCATTCGGAGACGGCTCCCTGCCACATGTGTCCAGCTGTCACAGGGCTTTGAAGAAAGTGTTTCATTAACACAAGCACAGGACCCAGGTGAGACTTGCCAGGCCTGAGACAACAGTCTTTGCTCACAGGCCAGGTGGAATTACCCAGCCCCGTGGCTCTGGAGCCAGGGGCAGCTCAGTGGGTGCACTGGCCAACGCGGGGCCGTGCAGGCCTGACTCCAGACACCACAGATGACCCAGCCTTCCTCCTAGCCCAGCCACCTGTCTCAGGTTAAGGGTTGTTCTGCATCTCATTGGGCCAGAATGGAGCGCCCTGGGGAGTGCTCAGGGCGCAATGGGCAAGCCTGCCTTGCTCCTGGGACAACATGCAGATTCAAGCTTAACACCTGGCGAGAAAAATGGAAGGGAAACTCGTCCTGTCTGTAGCTCAGCTGCCTGTGCTGAGGGCAGCGCGCCCCTCCCCACCCCGCCCCCCAATCCTGAACCACTTCTTGGCTTACTGACAAGCTCACCAAGCCCCCCTGTGGGTCAGCTGACCACATGCACACGCCTAGGCCCAGCAAGGATGTCGAGTAGTAATCGCTGCCTAACAAACACTACTGTTCTGCTTTTTGTTTTTCGAGTCAGGGTGCCCCATAAACTGTGGAATAAAAATCCTCCCGCTTACCTCCCAAGTGCCTGGCTCCAACAGGCTGGGAAGACTCTGGAGGCCAGAGGGACTCTCCCCATGGCTCTGCCCGCTCTCTGAGGAAGGTTCAAATCCAGCCTCTCTCTCTGTCACTGCACAGATGCTGCCCCCCTCAGGCTGATCTAAAGGACTGATCTCTAAGCATCATGGCCGCCGGGTGGTTGCTGCTCTCTGGGCATCTGGTGAACCTCTCTCCAGGGTGCCTCCGGGAGGGGGGCGGGAGTCAATTGTGACAGTATGAGGGACGCAGGGACACCTTTGAGGTCAGAGAATTCAGTCCACTGTGTGTTCACCTGGATGGCCTGAAGCCTACCGCCATCAGCTGAGGTCATCCAGTTCTCCTTCGCCTTGTAGTGGAGTGTGACATTGGAGGAGCCCTTCCCCACAGGAGGGTTCTGCACCCCCTGGGACGCAGCCTGGGGTTGTCGGGGAGTACCAGGGGGAAGATGGGTGCCTGCTGCAGGCCAGCACGCGGATTCCATAACAAGGCATTTTGAGACGATCTCAAAGCAGATGCAGAGGACCTCTGACCAGCTACCTAGAAAGGCTCGTTCTGGGGCTCCGTCAACTGACAAGAAGCACCCTCCTGTTGGCCCGGGGGTGGGGGGTGGGGGGGGCAAGGGGAGGTTCTTTGGCTGCAGGTTATGAAGGCCAGCCAGGACCAGGCAGGTGAAAAAGCAGCCGCCCAGGCAGCCGTCCTGTGGTGCCCTTCTACCAACCTCAGGCAAGCATTTCACACCCAGTTAACTTTTATGGGCAGCTCACTGGCTGGGGGACCAGGAGGGTGCTTTTGCCCCGGGGCGGCCAAATCCCAGTCCCCCAGGGGCCTCTGGACTCAGGAAGGCTGGGCCGGGGCCAGCTTTCTAGTTCCGAGTCTACCTTCACCTACCCCTTCACCAAGCCCTGGGGCTGTACACTAATCCCTTCCCTCTCCTTGGGGGTAAATAGCCTCAGCCTTTTTCCAGAATTCGCCTGCCTTCTGTGTGTATGAGCGCGCGCTTTTAAAAAGCCCCAGCAGCAGCACCGTGGGAAGAAACTCCCACAGTGGACACCCAGCCCCTAGCTCCAGAGGTAAACTCCCTCCACATCACGGGACTAGAGCTCGCTGAGTACCAAAGTGTGGCTCGATGATCAACACCGAGAGCCATCTATTGTTCATTAAGCTGGGCAAAGGCCTTGGTGGGGGTGGGGGGGTGGGGGGTGAGACTCAAAATGAGGAGGGAGTGGGCAAGCTAGGGGCGGGGGCTGTCTAATGTCTGTTTTCAATATGTAGCCAATCACGGGGCCTCTCTTCTTCTGTTTAGTATAATTTTATACTGGGCGGATGTGTTTAGGCCTGAGCGGCCTGACAGTGATGATTAATACCATGCATCAGGAGATTCCAGCGCAGGCGTTCGGGAACAAGCTGTGCCCCGCGCAGTTCTCATCAGATGGTCAAGCCCGCAGGCCTATTAGAACCAGCAGGAGGGCCTCCAGGCTTAATCACAGAGGCTGGGCCCGTGGAGGGAGAAGCTAGGGGAAAAGGGAAAGAGAGGGCCGGAAATGCTACTGGAACCCCTGACCCCTCCCCCAGTCGCCGCAAGCAGCAAGGAGGGGGAGAAAAAAAACAATTAAAAACTGCAGCCAGCCGCCAGAGCCCACGACTCGGCCCGCCCACGACTCGGCCCGCCCCCGTGGGAAGTCTTGCAAAGGGTGGGCGTCACTGGCTGAAATAAATCAGCCGCGGGGGCCAGGGGGGGGGGCAAAGCAGAGGGGCAGAGGGGAGCCAGAACCCTGGTGCTGAGGAAGAGCCGGGTGGGAACAAAGAGGGAGCTACCCAGGAGTAAGAGCTAGGGCTATCTCTCAGTGGAGACCCCGCCCTCTGGCCGCCATTGCCCGGCTGTCCAGGGCTGCTCTCTGGTGGACTCATTCAGTGAGTTCCCCTATCACAACCTTTGATTGATGTTTGATTGATGTATGTGTTCATCTCTATCTTTGGGGGAGTCCTGATCAGGAGGTGTCTGGGAAGGGGGACAGGCTCTCCATCTATTTAACTACTCTGGGGTATCCACTCACTCTCTCTGCTCCCAGCTTCTGTCAAGTCACAGAGGGTCCCTTCTAGTTGGCTGTGAGGACTGACTCTCTCTCTCTTTCTCTCTCTCTCTCTCTCTCTCTCTCTCTCTCTCTCTCTCTCTCTCTCCCTCTCTCTCCTCCACCCTCCCCCTTTCTCTCTCTGCCTCCTAAGTAGGCTCGGGGTTGGGGTAGAGGGTTGTGGTAAGAGGGGGCAAGAGAGTGAGATGAGGAAGAGGTACAGTGTCAAATACAGAATTGCTAGTACCACCAGGCATCTGCAGATAACGCCCAGCGTAGCTGTGGTCCTGCCCGGCTGGGAACAGACTGGAGCTGGCCTTCCTCCCACTTACCGGACCATCAGAGCCCTGCTTTGTCGAGGACTGCCCTATGGAGCCATGGGGGCTTCTATTGGAGGGCTGGAGGGACAACTCAAAAAGAGCCTTAACTGTGCAGGGATGTCTGGAGGTGAGGAAGGCAACGACTTGGAGCCAGATGGAGCGCCCCCTAACATCAAGCGGCTGATGGCAGAGGGCTAGTCCATCCTTGCTCCTGGCTTCGAGGGTGTTTGGAGGGGCCCTGACCTCACCGTAGCTATAGAGTTAGGAAACACGAGTTAAAGGCCAGCAGGAGCCTCTGACTTTTCCTACCGACCGCCAGGCCTTTCTGAACAGCGGTTGGTCTGTGGCATCCATGCCAAGCCTGCAGTAATCAGACAGCTAGTGACCAGCAGAAGTGAAGACTAACCATCCTTGGGGAGCCCTGCTTCTCTGCCTAACACTCTTCCTCTTTTCCCACTGAGGGTCCTGCAGAAGCCCTGGGCTGCCTCCTGAGGACCAGCAGCCCAGAGGGACACAGTGCTCAGCACTCTATCCAGGGGGCCTTCAGAACACCTGTGTCAGGCAGAGTCCTTCCCATCCAGAAAAGCCAGAGGGACTCTGTAGCCACGCCCCACTGGCTGCTCTGACAGCGTAGGGATGTGATCTAGGGCTGCCTGGGGCCTGGTTGACAGCCCCCCCAGTTCCTACCCCCCAGCTCTCCCCCTCCCCATGAGTAGTGGCCTCTGGTAAGGCTGAACTCAGAGCCCTAAATGGGCAACTTGAACGTTCTCCAAAGGGCCTGGTCCACAAGTAGTGGGTGATAGGCATGCCCAGAACACACAGAGCTGGCCGGGCCAGCCTGTGCCCCAACCCTCAGCGCCGCGAACCAGCCACACCACACACTTCCTGCTGTCAGCTGGCTATTTTTGGAATTGATTTTCTGAATCGTTTTTTCTCCCAGGCTCTATAATAAAAAGAGAGCTGAACGCTACCCTGAGTGACTTTGAGGGTGGGTCTGCAAGACTGGGGGAGGGGCATGCTCCCCACAAATGTCCTACCTATTTTGGCACAAAGAAAGATTGAGGCCAGAAAGAGAAAACTAGATAGTGAATTAAGAAGTTTCACAGCTGTAAAGTTCTTATCCTGGGAGGGAGGGAGGGAGGGAGGGAGGGGGGAGGGGGAGGGGGGAGGAAAGGAGGGAGGGGGAGGGAGGGAGGGAGGGAGGGAGGGAGGGAGGAGGTAGCCCAGCCCTCTGCAAGGGACTCTGTCTTCAGCTGTTCTGAGATGAGGTTGCCTGGAGGCCCAGGTTCCACTAGCCACTCCCTTTCCTCCTGGAAGGAGTTCATGGCAGTGACACCACAGCGGGTGGTTCTCAGCCTTCCTAACGCTGTGTGAACTTTAACACAGTTGTTCCTCATGCTGTGGTGACCTCCAGCCATAAAATAATTTCCACGGCTACTTCATAACTTTGCTACTGTTATGAACTGTAATATAAATATACGACATGCAGGGTGTCTGATATGCCAGCTCTGCAGTGTGAGAAGCCCAGGCCTCTTGGTCCCCAGGAGGCCACGCTGCCCCCTGAGGACTTTAACACACATTACACCTGGACTGGACTACGGGCAGGTGGGGCCCTGCCTGGCGGGCGCAGGTGGACAACAGGAGGAGGGGACAGTGGGAAGCTGCTGAGGAGCAGAGCCCAAGCTTGTTTTGATTTCAGAATTTTCTGTCTTCCCCTACGTACTCTCTGCTCAAAGACAGACACCTCGCTCAGTCTGGGTCAGATCCCAAGGGCACTCTTCTGCCAAAAAAATTGCAGGTGCCTGGGCAAGCCAGGCCACGCCTTCTGTGTCAGGGTCACATGTGCAGAGTCTCCAAACCAGCACCGTGGGGTGGAGGGCAGAGCCTGGCTTTCCTGAATGCTTACGACAGCACTGGTCCCTCCAAGAAGTTCAGCCAAGAAGCACCAAAGACCCTCAAAGCTGGATTGAGTGGGAGCCAGAAGGTTCTGCCCAAGGCTGGCTTTGACAAGGGGGGGGTCTGAGGTTCCCCCTCCCCACCAACAGCTGCCCTCTCTACCAGCACAGGGCCCCAGGGCCCCTTCAGCTTTCTCAGGATGCCCCAGGGCTCAAGATGACAGCCCTGAAATGAGTTTGGAGGCCAGCCCCTGCAGGCATCGGAGCTGGCTGCTGTGATGGGGTGCTGGGTGTTGACAGGCAGTGGCAGATGGCCCCACTTCCCGCTGCTGTCACTTTGGGAACCTGACCTCTAGGTTACCAGGGGAGTAGCTTTGGCGATGACCTCATTAAGCGCGGTGGCCACGTCAGCACCTTTCAAAAGCCCCTTTTATCACTCACAGCGAGCTGAGCTGGTGCAGCCCCGTCCACACCTCCTCCCAACACGAGCTCTATCTTATCTCTTTCTGGTGGGGACCCTTGTGGGAGCCAGGGAGAAGGCCCAGGAATGCTGGGTCCAGACAGCCAGGCCACCAGGTGTTGACATGGTGGGGGCGGGGCAGGGGGAGCCCAGTGTGATTTCTTGCCGATGAAATTGTGCAGAAACACATTGATTTCTGGCTCCTATAATCCAATAATCATTACGGTGGTTGTTCACGGACACTGTCTTTGTGGGATCATCATCTTTGGAGGGCCTGAGTGGAAAACAGCCTGCTGCAGATAGGGGGCGAGCTTGTTGGAGGAGTTGGGAGAAGATGGCCCAGTTGGGAGGAGGGGGAGCTGCACCATCCTGTGTGTGTGTGTGTGGGGGGGGGGACCCAATGGCTGGTGTCAGGAGCTGGAACAGAGCTCTGTGGCACCTGACATTCAAGGTCACCTCCCATGTCCAAACAGAGCTTCTTGAGTTCAAAGGCTCTGGGGAGAGGCCCGGCTCCGTCTGTCCTCTCCGTCCGGAGGCCAGCAGAGGAGGGTGTCTTTGAGCAAAGTGTGGGTCCCTCCCACTCCTCTGCACACTCCTTTGTGAGCGGCAGAAGCCGTCCCCACTGGTCTGAATGAGGAGGACTCCGCTTTGTCCCAGTGTCCTTGGGGCTGTGTGTTTGGGGGAATTGGTGCTGAATATTTTCCTACCCTCGTTTCTCTTTCTGCTCTCTGCTTGTCCCTGGGCATCACACAGAATACTAAGAAGTGACCCCGCCAGAGGCCAAGCAACTGCTGGGTGACAGCCTCCAGGAAGCTCAGGGCCCAGCATGAGGGTGCGCTGCACTGCAAGTCCAACAGCACAGAGTCACTTGGAGATGCTAGAGCTGCACCAGGGGCCTGAGGCTGGGTGACTCACCCTGCTTCCTGCCACCAGAGAGGCCTATGGTCTTGCCAAAGGCCCAGTGGGCCGGAGTGGCAGCCTGGTTCCGGTCTCTTCTGGAGCAGACGAAGCCACTGCTACAGAGCCTCAGCATCCGGGTATACACGAGGACCCAGAACTGGGTCAATACTGGCCCCAGGGATGACCAGAGGTAATAATGACAAAGTGCCTCACCCACAAGGAATGAGTCTCTTTCTAACCATAAGACCAGGCTCTGGCTTCCCTTCTCTTGCCCAGCCCAGGGCCCTCTAGGAATTGGGGAAGTAGCAGAGCCAACTTTGGGGGACACAGTCTTGGGCTTTGCTCTTTAGCTCAGGGGATTCTTAGAAGTCCCAGCATTGCCAAGTTATACCAGATCTGGACCGCAAGGGGCCCAGGCTCACCCCCTGTGTGACTCAGGTTCGCAGCGTCCAGCGCTCCACTGCTCAGCAGTGGAGACAACTCTGATTGCCTGCTGATGTCTGGTCCCCCGTGGTCCCTATTGCCCCAGGCATTTGCTTATCCACGTGCAGAACCCCCACCTAGGCCCGCCAAGGCAGGGCACATGCAGCAGCAGGCAGCACAAAGCCATAGGACCTGCAACCCCTGGGGCATATGCAGAGGTCCTGGATAATTCTAAGTTGATGCCAGAACAGCCAAACCCTCGGGGTCCATCCTTAAAGTAGGATCTACGCAAATGCACCGGGCCCAGGTCCCTGCAAGCTCCTGGCTTACCGAGGGCTTCTGTCTGGCGCAGAAACCCACAGAAGGATCATCACAGGGGCAGAAAACTCAGTCCCAACTCCTTTACAGACTCCTGTTCCCAGCACCACACACTAGGGGCTTTATGGTTAGAGGCCTCACTATCTTCCTGGAGAAGCTGGGTGCATCTCCCAAGCTCCGCTGGAGACTGAGATGCTCTCCATAAGGTATCTTTCAGCATCTCTGAGGTCTGCACCAAGAACAAGATTTTCTAATGCAGGTGCCTTTGTATCCTCACCTCCCCACCCCTGATTCCTGTAATGATATCTATTACTGTGACAGACTATCCTGCAAAAAGCATCTTAGGGGAAAAGTGGTTTATTTTAGCTCACAATGCTGAGTTATACAGTGCATTATTAGTGAGGGCATTCAAGATGGCAGGAGCCTGGAGCAGCTAGTCATGGCGCACCCACAGTCAGGAGCAAAAAGCAAATGTATGTCTGCCTGCCTGCCTGCCTGCCTAGCTGCTTGACATTGTGTCAAGTTGACAACCAGACCCGACCATCACCCTGGAGGTGTTCCTGGAGGTGGTGATGAGACCGCACATGGGCAGCAAGAACATGCTGAGAGCCAACAGATGCACTAAACAGTCAGTCACGCAGTCTCTCTAGGCATTCAACACATACGCCAGGGCACTGATGGGGGCATCAATGTCTGTATATGAGACCCCGGGTTCCATGGACCTACCAACCTACACTTCATATTGAGTGGGTGCAGCCTGGACAGACAGGCTTCAGAGCCACCTGGAAAGACAACACATCTACCGTGTGTATTTGGAGGGTAGCAGATATTGTCTGGTGAGGACAGAGGAGCCTGGATGCCCTGTGGAAGTCATCTGAAGGAGTCATTTGCAGGAGACTGGGACAAGCAAGGACAGGAAAGAAAGAAAGAAAGAAAGAAAGAAAGAAAGAAAGAAAGAAAGAAAGAAAGGGGCCAGGGGCAAGAGCAAGGCAGGGAAGGTTGTACAGAGGCCTCAGCATAGGCTGCTTCCAGGAAGAACTTTTAGGATGCCAGACTTACAGGAATGCCACCTCCTGTCACACAAGCAGGAGTACCTCACTCAAGACCCTTGAGGCCGTAACAGCCATCATGTGATCTCAGCTTCTCCCACTTTGTGCACTGACCACAGCATAAACACCTCGGGTGACACATTGTGGGTGAAGCCACTGCCACTGTGGGCGAAGCCACTGCCACTGTGAGACAAAGCCACTGCCACTGTGAGACAAAGCCACTGCCACTGTGGGACAAAGCCACTGCCACTGTGGGACAAAGCCACTGCCACTGTGAGACAAAGCCACTGCCACTGTGAGACAAAGCCACTGCCACTGTGGGACAAAGCCACTGCCACTGTGGGACAAAGCCACTGCCACTGTGGGACAAAGCCACTGCCACTGTGAGACAAAGCCACTGCCACTGTGGGACAAAGCCACTGCCACTGTGGGACAAAGCCACTGCCACTGTGGGACAAAGCCACTGCCACTGTGGGACAAAGCCACTGCCACTGTGGGACAAAGCCACTGCCACTGTGGGACAAAGCCACTGCCACTGTGAGACAAAGCCACTGCCACTGTGGGACAAAGCCACTGCCACTGTGTGACAAAGCCACTGCCACTGTGGGACAAAGCCACTGCCACTGTGAGACAAAGCCACTGCCACTGTGGGACAAAGCCACTGCCACTGTGGGACAAAGCCACTGCCACTGTGAGCCGAAGCCATGCCCACTCTAGGGCAAAGCCATGCCCACTGTAGGGCGAAGCAATGCTCACTGTGGGGAGAAGCCACGGGGAGAAACAGCAAAGGAAAGCTGATAAACAGTTTCCATCTCCAACATTTTCCACATTCGATTATTTTTAAATTAAATAATCTATCCATAGGAGAAGAGAGAAAGTTCTTGTTCAGCTCAGCCCTGGCAGGTCTCACAAAGCCTACATTGTGGGGTACGGATGGAGAATGGCTCTCCTTGCAGTCCGCCCCTCAATGCCCCCTTTTATACTGCTGTCCACAGGCAGCCCCTCAGACTACCCGGCATGGTGGAGACCCTGGACCACCGCCACGTGGCCTCTGTGGCTTCTCTTGTCAGCTCCCTGGAGCTCAGGATGGGGGGGGGAGGGGGCAGTGAGGGGGGGGGCGGAGCAGGCTTGGGTGGAGCGAAAAGGTTGCCAAGAAAAGCTCAGGGTTCAGAAGGCAGCATGGGGGACCTGGGGGTCGGCGGAGGGAGTCTTGTCACATGATGAGCCTGGAACCAATAGCTGAGAGAACACGGAATCTGCAAGTGGCACAGCAGGACCCATGGGCCACGTCTTTCCTTAATGGCCGGGGCTTCTTCGGTGAGGCGGCTGGCCAGTGTGGACCCTCCTCGTTGCCAACTGTAAAACGAGAAGGTGTCTGTCCCCCAGGTCTGTGGTGAGGATGACGCAATGAGGCTCGTGCTGGGGACTTGTGTCCTTCCTGGCTTAGCGTGCTCTACAAGTGGCATGGTAAAGGGACGGGGTCTCAGGGATGTAAGGTTTAGCTTGCGTAGGATTTGCTCTCCTGCTACAACACAGAACACTTTAAAAATGATTCGAGGGAGCACAAGAGAAAGAAAAGCAGGTGTAAGCAGCCGGGATGAAGCCCTTAAAGAAGGAAGAGAGCCGGGCATGGTGGCGCACGCCTTTAATCCCAGCACTCGGGAGGCAGAGGCAGGCGGATCGCTGTGAGTTCGAGGCCAGCCTGCCTGGTCTACAAAGGGAGTCCAGGACAGCCAAGGCTACACAGAGAAACCTTGTCTGGAAAAAACCAAAAATAAAGTAAAATAAAATAAAATGCCTGCTAGATGGAAAACAACATTCTTTATTGAAATACCGCAGAATCCAGAGATTATACAAAGTGTCAGCTAGTACCCAACGTAATGCACATAAGTCAGTAGATACACAAAAACAGTCAGGAAATATGACCCACAATCAAAAGAAATATTGGTTAATGCAACTAACTCAAAATAATAGAATTAGCACCATTGAAAATAATTATTCTGGGGCTGGAGAGATGGCTCAATGGTTAAGAGCACCGCCTGCTCTTCCAAAGGTCCTGAGTTCAATTCCCAGCAACCACACGGTGGCTCACAACTGTCTATAATGTGACCTGGTGCCCTCTTCTGGCCTGCAGGTAAACAAGCAGACAACACTGTATACATAATAATAAAATAAATCTTTTTAAAAAAGATTTATTTATTGTATATGAGTACTTTATCTGCAGAAAAGGGCATCAGATCACATTATAGATGGGTTTTGAGGCACCATGTGGTTTCTAGGAATTGAACTCAGGACTTCTGAAAGAGCAGGCAATGCTCTTAACCACTGAGCCATCTCTCCAGCCCAATAAAATAAATCTTTAAAAAAAAAAAAAAAGAAAGAAAAGAATTACTCTAAGTACATGCAAAGACGTAAAGGAAAAGGTGATCTTATACATAAAACATATCAAATAATACCAGCAGAGACAACAAAATGGAGAAGCAAATTTAATTATAAAGCTGAATAGCACCTTGCATGAAATTGACACCTTCCCAGATAGGCCTTTTACAGTAAAGCGAGGATGGGAGACAAAGAAGAGTGACCCTGAGGGGCGGCCCACTCGGTTAATACCCAGTCTACACAGTACGGGGGAGAACTGAGACAAAACGAACAGAGCCTCCATGACCTGTGGGGAAGTTTCCGGGGTGCGTGCGGCTGGGGTTCCGGAGGAAAAGCAATAGTTAAGAAAGGAAGAAATCCTGGCTGAAGAAGCAGCGAATCCAGAGAGAAGAAACCATCCATCAACCAAAAGACCTAGTTAAGGAAACGAGGCGCACCATACACTAGCGATGACCAAGGAGTTGCGTTTACAGTATATAAAGATGTAAAAGAGTCAACCAGTGTCCAGGCATGGTGATGCCTGGCTTTAATCCCAGCACACAGGAGGCAGAGGCAGGTGGAGCTCCAGGCCAGTTAGGTCTATATATAGAGTTCTGGGCTAGTCGGGGGCTACATAGTGAGACCTTGTCTCAAATAAATAAATAAATAAATAAATAAATAAATAAATAAATAATAAGTCAAACAGTAGAAGGCAGACAACCCAATTACAAAGTGGATGAAAACTGAGAGTAAACACTTCACAAGAGCAGTCACGGGTAAGCACCCAAGCGCTTGCTAGTCCCCGGGATGCAGTGTGAGACGCTGCGCCAAGCAGAAGCAAGCGCAACTCCGAAGGAGCTGGGGACCGACCAGGCCTTATGCACTCAAGAACTTCACACTACGACCAATGGTAGGCTCATAAAAGGCTCACAGGAACGTTACCCACGCTAGCCTAAACGGGAAATAAGAACCCAGAACGTTTGTTTCTGGGACAGTAAGTAAACAGCCCGTGGCAAGTTCCTAGCAAGCAATAAAACCGAACACTGGCTTGTACGCAACAACTCACACAGGTCGCAGGTGTCACACTGCACCCGGGTTGGAGCTCAGACCGTGGAGGTCTGCGTGAAGGTCAAAGGCAGGTGAGACCAATGCAGGAAATGGTCCTCAGTCAGTGGCTGCCTGTTTGACTGTGGAGGATACGGATGAAAGGGCCCAGAGCTGTGGAAATGCCTCCTGACCCGATTCTATCAACACCCACCCCTCCCTGTCAGAGTTGCCCACATGCGCACCCACAGTGTGGATTTTTGTCATGCAGCAGCGCCTAGGACACATGAGAGAGCCTGAGACCAGGGTGCTGGGGCGTGGGTCTCATGTGGGTCAGTTGCTGTCGCAGTCCCAGCCCACCACCGCCCAGCCCACTGTCCCACCCTGCAGGCAGAGAGCTGATGCCTTGGGAAGTGTCCTAGATAGTGGCATGACCTGGCTGCTCCCTCCTGTACTGGGCTTCCCGTGGGGGGGGGGACTTTACCCCCAAACAGCCTGGCTTTGCCTGGGAGTGGAACTGAGATTTTCACAGGCGACGTTTCTTGTTCTCCAAGAACTTGGAATGGACCTGGTGGCCTGCAAGGCTGCCTCAGGGGTTGATGGGAAGGTGTGGGCAGCACAATGGGCAGGGGTGGGGCAAGCTGCCCTTCTGGAGGCTTGCTGCGTCATGGCTTCCCCCATGCCTTGTCCCAGGCAAGCTGGCAGGGCCTGAAACCATCCCTGTACTCTTGGGCCTAGGACATTCATTAGGATGCATGTGCTGTCATGCTGGGCATCTCACAGCTACCTGTTTCCCATGGCAGGCTGTGCCAGCTGCCTGGACTCACCAGCCCAGGTCCCCTAGGCCCTCTGATTGTTCATTTCAGGCATTTGTCATCTGCATGCTCCCCACTGAAAGCTCCCAAGGGAACAGTCTCACGCTCGGCCCATAAGACTCCAGCTCTGCTCTGTAGTCTTACGTAGCATGTGGCCTGGCCGGGCCCAGGTCAGCACCTCTGAGATCCTAACCTGTCACCTGGGGTAGGAACCCTGCTAGGAGAAACAGTTTGCCACACCCTGCCATCGCGGTGTGTGACAGTTTACTTAGTCCTTGCTGGGTTCTCATCCTGTCTTCAGCCAGGTGGAAGGCCATGGCTAGCCGCAAATCACACCGTGGGACATGTCCCACTCCGCTCCCCAGCCGTAGTAAGCCTTTGCTCACCACTGTCCAGCTGAAAGGTGCTCTAGTGTGGAGCCGATGGACAGGTGGTCCACGCCCTCCGTGGCGGCCCTCCGCCAGCTCCTCTGTCCTGAAGCCTGGCCCCCGACGAGGCTCAGCTTTGCCTCACTCCTTCCATCTGCCCAGGCACAGTGCTGCCTTCATTGGCCATGCAGTGACTTCTGCCCCCCTATCCCGCCAACCCCTCCAGCTGTTAATTTCATAAATAGGCCGTTGTTCCTCCGGACGGTCTTTATGAAGCATGTCCCCGGCGAGTGGAAACATTTAGTTAATAATTTAACACTGTGCTGTCTGCTGAATTTTCAGGCCCCCAAATGAGATCGATGGAGCCAACAATTGCCTTATGGAGTTTCCTGGCTCCATTTCCTGAAGACACAGGCGAGAGCGCAGAAGAGGGTGGCCTTGGAGGGGGAGGGGCGCCACGCAGGGGGTGGGGAGGGAGAGGGGAGGGAGGAACGGGACAAGGGGGCAATGTAGATGGTATTGATGTGGGTTGTCAAAAATAATTGTTTTATTTCCCTGGGAGTGTTTTAGAGCCCTGAGACGCACTGATCCATAGCACAGGCCCCTCCAGGAACGGCGAGAGCTCAGCTCGCGAGCGTCGATCAGCATCCTGCTGGGCCCCTCCGAGGAGGACAATCAGATATGTGTGTGCCTCCTATGCTGCTACTCACCCCAATACCATACAGGAGGGGCGAGGGAAGGAGAGGCAGTCACCTGCACCCCTCTCCTGGCCTTAAGAAGAGACAAGTGGAACCCTGGGATACAGCGTGGGTGGGTGGGGGACCCCCCCCCCGTAAGATCTACACTATCTTGCCAGACACTCTAAGACCCAGATGTAGGTCACCACCAACAAGGCCTCTGGATTCCAGAGGGTGGACTTCTTGACCCTGGGACACACGGGGCACCGCTATTGGCTGAAAACAGCCAATTCACAGAGAATCCTGGGGAGGGAAGATTACCCCAGGGCCCTGGAGCCCCAGCCTGTCTAATGGGGTGTCCACCTTGCTCACACAAATCTCGCCATCCTGTGAGACAGAGGTGGCTGTTCCCACTGCCTAGCTCCAGCAGGTGGATTGTTCCCTTCTGAAGGGCCTCCCCTTCACTGTGGCGCAGAGGCTAAGGGGAGGGTGGGGGGAACTTGGTGCTATCTCCTACAGGTCTGTAGGGGCTGGGCAGGTCTGCCTTGGCAGGTGGTGCTCAGGTCACATGACACCAAGGTAGGAGTCCCTCAACAATTCTCCCCATGCTCTGGCCTCTCTGGGGCCCAGTCCCTCCATTTTTGCTTTCTCAGTGTTTGTCCCAATCCTGCTCCTCCCAGATGCCACCTGAGCATCACTGGGTGGGGACACATGCAGTTCCAGGCCTGTGTCCATCTGTGCCTGTCCACCTGTCTGTCACTGACATGTCACGGCAGATCTCCATCTTGTGCTGGGCTGGACATGGGGATGCCAAGGCCGGCTTGGCGCAGCTCTGTCTTTGAAGAGTGAACGGCAGCTACTTGTTATCAAGATAATAGCTCACAAAATGTGTCTCAGTTGTCAGTGGCCAGAAAGTTGTTCCACAGGGTTAGAACCAGGGTACCCTTATATACATGGGGGCTCAGAGGCTTCCCATTAACAGCCTTGAAACCATAATTCTAATTCAGAGAGAGAGACAGGCAGAGAGAGACAGAGAGAGAGAGAGAGAGAGAGAGAGAGAGAGAGAGAGAGAGAGAGGAGAGAGAGGGAAGTCTCCACGGCACTTCTGTCTGACCTGCAAGGAGCAGCGAGCAGCGACCTCCTGTCATTCTCACAAAGGCATCAGCGACACATCTGAGCTTTGGGGAGGCTGGCATAGCCCCACATCAGGGGAGACATGGTTTAGCTACTGTTCCCTCTGGGCTTTTCACCTCTCTCAGTCATAGTCAACTTGGAAAGGTACCACAGCACTCAAGGAAAACAGGAAGGACGCAAGCTCATATGTTACAGCGAATCCTTCTGGTCTGGTGGTCCTGACCCCTGGGGTACCAGATGCTTCCATGACCCACCAGGCAGCACTGGTGGCCTTGTATCCTAGGCTATCGGGCTGAATCTGGAAGGCAAGTACTCATACCTCAATTCTGGAGATACTCAACCACCTCCTGCCCTGGGCACCCAGACAGATGGACAGATGAGACAGCCCCCTCTCCAACTCCGAAAGAAGCTCTGAAGTCAGGAACTGGGTGGAAGCAGAGAGCGCCTCCTGGGTCCTGGATTCCAGGTTTGGTGTTCAGGTATCTGGACTGATTTGAGCACTCTGCTTGGACCGTGTTTATGATGACCGAGAAGGCTAAATGTCCAGTGTGTGTGTGTGTGTGTGTGTGTGTGTGTGTGTATGTTCTTCCTTGGCCTCTCTTGTGGGTCCCCAGGGTCAGGGGAGCCTCTGGCTAGCCGTGGAAGCCTTCACCTCTTGGTGACTGGCAGGAACATGTGTTTTTTTTCCTCCTTTAGGGTCAGCTTTCTGCCCCATCTCTGAGAATCCAGTTGTTTGATTTTCTTAGACAAGCGACCCTCACCAAGCTGGATGCTTCTTTAGCGTGTGTGTGTGCAGGTACACACAAAGGCGTGCATATCTACGTGCACATGTGCGCCGGTATGTGAGTGGGCTAGGGCATAAGCGTTTGTTTTCCAGGGTGTGGTGCTCTAGGCGAGCAGGGTGACGGGGTTGACAGAAATCTATGAGAAATGGGGTCTCGTTGTTTCCTGGAACCCCCAGGTTTGAGGCAACAGATGAAAACTGCATGGAGTTTACACAGGAACAAAGTTAGTCCAGAGTGAGAGGACTGCCCGGCGTGTGCCTACTGCTCTGCCGAGGCCGATGGGGTCCGCCGAGCGTTCTCCTTGCTATGTCGGCCGGTCTCCCTTAGCCGATAGCTCCTCCGTGGAGGCCTCAGGTAAGGCCTCCATGAAGAAGTGATGATTCTAGACATCGTAGCCAACAAAGTTAAAAACACAAAGTAAGGCCCCCCCAAACCAGAAGAGGAGCAACACACAGCTGCTGCTTGCTGGTGACATGATTTTACTACAAAGAGACCTAGAGGTGCCAAAAAGCATTAAAACTGATCAGAAATCCGTAGGGTCATTAGAGCTGATAAATTTAGTAGGTCACATGATATAAAGTCACCACATGGAGATCAGTGCTGTTCCTGCCCACCAATAAGTACTGGCTTAAATGCGGCTCAAGGGGACAAATCCACTGCCAAGGGTTACAACTGAATAGCCAGAAACAAACCTAATCGAGGAGGAAATTATAAAATACCAATGAAAGAAATTGGAGAGGAAGGGAGACTGGGGGGGAGAGAGAGGGGGGGGAAGGAGGGAGGGAGGGAGGGAGGGAGGGAGGGAGAGAGAGAGAGAGAGAGAGAAGGGGAGGCGACATCCCATGTTCATGAATTGGAAAGACTACTGTTGTTAAATGCTCATACCACTGAAGGCAATCTACCAACTCAGTGCAATTCTTACCAAAACAAACAAACAAACAAACAAACAAAAAACCAAACCAAACCAAACCAAAAAAACCACTAATGCGTCTGTCACAGAAATCAAATAAATATTCCTAAACCTCTAAGGTAACCATAAAGACCCCCAAATAGCCAGAACTATACTGAGCAAAGAGAACAAAGTTGGGGGGGGCGACCTGACTATAACCCCACTTCCAAAGCCATAAAAGCCAAACAATAGTGATACAAGAATCAACATATAACTAAAAAAAGAAAATCCAGAAATAGGCGAACATCTTTACAGCCAACTCATCTTTTTTAAAGATAGGACCTACATATCTAAGACTCACCCAGAACTTGCTATGTGGCTGAGGGTGACTCTGAACTTTATATCTCCTGAGTGCTGGGATTTACAGTGTGTGCCTTGCAAGCACGGGGACCTCAGGCTGGTCTCCAGAACCTACATCAAAAAAGCCAGGCTATGGTGGCAGTGCTCATAAGACCAGCGTAAAAAGGCAGGGACAGGCAGATTCCTGGGTTTCTTGAGATCTGGGCAAACGCGAGCAGTCTTGTCTCAGAGAAGACGGTGGATGGCATCCTGGGGGAGACCATCTGAGGTTGGCTCCTGATCTGCACACCCATGTGCACGCACACGCACACACGCGTGCACACGCGCATGTACCCACATTAATCCACACAAGTAAACTCTGACGGGAGCTGTTAAGTGCAGGGCACGGATACGTATAGACAAGGTCACGTTAGGCGACGTGAGGCGAGCACTGAGAGGTAAAGACTTGCGAGCTTTGTTCACGTGCAGAAGCTAAAAAACCCAGCTTCCATGCATTCAGGAGATAGTGGCTTGCTCAGCTGGGGCAGGGTCGGGGAGAGCAGTGGCTGGTGACAGTTAGTTGTGTGTTTCAGAACATCTGCTACAGAACTGTCCTAAGAAAGGAACGATCAGTGTTGGAGGTGATGGCTAAGCCAGTCACCTGACCTGGTCATCTATCATACATACCTTCATCAAAATGTCAGCTCATGAATCTGGGCCATTACCATGCGTCAACTAAAAATGTAAGTGTAAAAACACAATGACACACGCGGTGATTTGGCAAGCTAGGACGGTCCCTTTCCCACCCCAAAGACAACAGTGAAAAATACCAGACTCCTCCTGAGATTTGAAATGACCCCAATCCTAGCTTCATAGCCTGAGACGGGTGGCCGTTCATGGAAGCCTTGGACGTGGGCAGAATCTAGGAGGCTCAAATCTCTGGGACTCCAGGCCACACCGAGAAGCCTTCCTCCTCTCACTCCTGGATGATGTTCCGTGTGTGCGCATGGAAAAACACACAGCCACACACAAGTGTGTGACACACTCATCTTCACTCATATTCCACACACACACACACACACACACATGCACACACACAAACATAGAAACTTCCAGCCAATTGCACAGACACAGAGCATACATAGGCGTACACTAAATACACAGACCATGTATATACACACTACATGAGCACTCACAACTGCCTCAGGATATCGGCAAGGCTTAAAACCCGAACGAAAGAGCCTGGCCTGTCAGTCAGATTCCTTGGCAACCCTTTCCTCCACCCACAGCCCAGCTGCTCAGTGGGGTTAGCCAATTACATAGTCTGCCTGTGGGACTTGGAATCTGCATGGATGTCATGTTCTGGAAATGAGAACAAGGGCAGATTACGGGGAGTCGCTGGCGTCCTCTTGCTCCACCAAAAAGCTAGCCAGTCTGCTGCTCTGGCTCAGCTCCAGTGACCTGTGACCTTGGGTGAGGAGTCTCAGGTCTGGCTTGCCGGCTCTGGTGACCCCATCCCTGCATCAGGCCACTGCCTTCTCTGGGATGCAGGGTGGAGCGTGGCCTACGGGTGGGTTCCTTCGGAAAGTTCATTTGCAGGTTTGCATCCAAGGGTGTGTTTTCTTTAAGTCTCAGCCAGAGGCTGGATTTCAGATATCCTCTGCTGACACGGTCTGCTTGGAGTTCAGTTTGTTTGTTTGGATTGGCCAGTCAGAAGCTAAAATAACTAAACCCTGCTCCTTTTAGGATCATGCTCAGCACACTTTGGACATGCGACCTGTTGCCTGGGACAGGACTAAGAAGGAGTTCTTTGTTGATGCCGCGGGGAGGGATTTCCCCGGCTCTGAAGAGGGGGCCTCACTGTCCTGCTGTCCCCAAGCCCCTGCCCTCCACCTACTCTGTTCCTTCACCCACTCTGTGCAGTGCAGCTGTGGGAACACTCCTCTGAGATGCCTTCCTGGGATCAGTAGGCTTGACAGGTAGACACTGGCACACCACACACTGTTCCTCTCCTCGGCCCGGCTGGGATCTCTCAGCGACCTCTGCATCTTCTCAGGGCACCCAGGTCTCCACATCACCTCCCCACCTGCAATGGTGTCCCACTGGTTGTAAGAGCTGGAGCCCAAGGGCGATGTTTTGTTGATCATACAGGCCAAGTCTTACAGGCTTGGGGAGGTTGGGGAGCACATACAGGGGTCCATCTTCCCGCTAACCCCAGAAGTGCACATCCTGCTGGGTTACTGAGGCAGTGTGCTACCGGAGGGCTGCGAGGTCGCAGCTAACGGGAGCTCAAGCCTCGAAACATATGGCGGCCACCACTGACGGGAAGAGCTGAGAGGAGCTAGGAAGACACAGGGGACTCTGAGAGACAGAGGTCACGAGGGAAGTGCTGGGGAGGGCAGAGTCCTGGCATCCTCCAGCCTCATCTGCTGAGGACGAGCCAAGATCCGTGGGCCACTTTGTCTTGTTTCCTTTCCCCACAAGATGAGCAATCAGGAGAGGAGAGGCTGCTGAGCCGTATCTCCTTATAGCACCCAGGGAACTCAAAGCGCCTGCAGAGGCCAGCGCCTGAGGACCAGGCTCCCAGCCATACTCCGCTTAGGAGACTACCCGGGAACAGCGTGTTCCAGGTAAAAGAGTTGCTTGTTGTCTGGTGAGCTCTCGTGCCCTGTTTGGTGGACACACCTCTGTCCACAACACAAATGGGGGCTAGCAGGCCATCTGCTATCCCTGCACCTGATCTCACTACTCCTGGGTGGTACAGGGTGGGATCCAGTCAGTAGCCTTTCTCTCAGGATGCTCAGCACGGTTTGTTTGTTTCTCACAGCTCCATCATTAGGCACAGGGCCACAGCAGCTCAAATGCCCTTAGGTCAAAGTTTTCCTGTGATCCGTGTCTACCTGACCACGGGAAACGGACACGTGGGTGCCGTGGCTCTTCCCAGGCTTATGTTGCTTATGGTGAGGTGTGCTCCTGGCCTTCTGAGCTCCTTACCAGGGGTTATCACATCTCAGAGAAGCTTCCAGAAGCCTTTGTTGGGAGACTTGTGCTTGGGGACCTGGCAGGCCTTTCTTGCCTGATCCCGTTGCTCCGCTTCTGAGTCCCCTACTGTGGGCGCTCAGGCCTTCCTCAGCCAGGTCTCTGCTCAACTGGGACTCCCTGCCACATCTAAGTCAGCTTCACCCCCCTCCTCGAGTACACCCCTGGGTCTGAGCAAAGAGACAGGCACCTCTCTCCAGCCTCTCATCCACCACCTCTGCCTCCCATAAACACTCAGTCTTTACACTCTATGGTTTAGGTCCTCTCCTTCCCCAAAGGGCTGGCAGCGGCACCAGTGATCTGAAACACCCTGGACCACAGCGGGCATCTGCCTCTGTGGGATGGAGGTGAATTCCCACACCCACAAGCAGGTGTGAGCTGTAAACACAGCAAGGTCCAGCCACACTCAAAGCCTGAGCCTCTGGTCAGGGCAGGGATGTACAAGACCAACCTTAGGACAGGATGCTGAGGGACAGAAAGCCAGGAGCACAAGGGCAAGCTGGATTGCTTCCCTTCCTGTGAGAGGCTGAGGCCAGGCAAACCGGGCAGAGAACGGAGGACAGGAGGCTGGGGACAGGGGAGGAGTGGGAGCAGGGACTGCTTCTGGGGAGAGGAAAGCACTGTGGGAAAAATGAGAGACCTTGGCTGCGCAGCTCTGTGGGAGTGCTAACTGGCTCAAATGCTAAACATATGTATTTTGCCACAATTTACAAAAACAAGCAAACCCTTGACACTTTAAGTTGGTTTAGAACAGAAAGAAAGAAACAAACAAACACTAAACAAAACCAAACGGTGTTTCACCAGAGCTCAAGACCCCTTCCTGTCAGCTGTCTGGGCCTCTCCCCTGGGGCAGGGCACTTCTGGGGTGGGGGTCGGGTGAGGGGTCTGGTGGCAGGGCTGGGGGTGGGGTGTCACTTGGCAAGGTGAGTGATGCTGAGACAAGGCCCAGAACCCCTCTCCTCTCAGATGAGGGGACTCTGGCCCAGGCTGGCCCTCTGGCCCCAAGTGAAAACAGAAGCTTTGAGGAGAAGCAGTGAGCGCCACTCTGTCCTGGAGGCCGGGGAGGGGACTTGTTCTTGTCCTCCACGGTTCCCCCCCTGCCCTGTGATTAGCAGGAAGAGAATGGCTTGTCTAATGCAGCTCCTGCAGAAACAACAGGCTCCCTAATTGAAATGTATGAGAAACAATTAAGAGTAATTGGCATCAATTAATATGTGATTTTCTCCGAAAGAGTACACAACAAGAGGCGGAATCGCATTACGGCTTCCACAGGCACACGGGCGGCTGCCACGGGGACACACGGTGTCCACAAGCGCACACACGCAGTTTCTACAATTACATCCCTCCCCGAAACAGGTTTGCATTGGCAGGGGTAATGCGCCTGAATTCTCTCACACATGGTGGCCCAAGGGGCTGAGTGGCCGGCAGGCCGAGAGGCTGAGGCCGAGGGGTTGGCCAAGGTTGCTTGCAGGTACTCCTGGCAGGTGGATCTTCCAGACAGGATCCCCCAAGCCTGCTTCCTACCCTGGGGGACCCCCCTATCAGCAAGAGCCATCCTCCCGTCATCCTTAGAGAATGTAGTGTCCCTATGTGCATAGGGAAGTCCCGGAATCCTCCAGGCTGTGCAGAACTGGCTGCAGCAAGCTGTGAGTCCTCAGGGCTGCCTTCCCGGATGCAGAGCGGAGCCCGTGGTGGGCTCCGCTAGCCTCTACAGCAGAACCGTATTTACTACAAGGCGTGGGAACTAAATGATGAGAGCTGCACACTCTGGCCAAGGTCTCAGCCCAAGGGCTGGCCATGCGAGGAAAAGCTGCCCCCTGGCCTGCCCCATGAAAGATGCCAGGACAGCAGCAGCCTGCACCATCCAGCTGTTAACAGGAGTCAGGGGTGTGGCGAGGATCCTACCAACAGGTGGTTTGTTTGTTTTGTTTTGTTTTTCCTCCTCCAGACCTGGCTTGTTGAAGATCCAATTGTTCCACTTCTCTGCAGCCAGGGCAGAATCTTCTCTTTTTTGTTTACTCTCTCACTTACACACACACACACACACACACACACACACACACACACACACACACACACACACACACACACCTTGTGCCTCAGCCTCTGATATGAGGCTCTGCAGTAGGCCATGCCCTCTGAAGAGATGCCCGACTCATCAATCAGCAAGCTCTGGCATGCAGGGGGTTCATTGGGATGGTGCCCTAAGCCTCCACCTCCTCCTGTGTCTAGTGTCTCCATGGAATGTGACCCCCACCAGGCTTGTCCAAGGGAGCTGCAGCCTGGGACACTGGCAGTGCCCATCCCCTCAACCCACAGGGGGCCCAAGCCCACCCAGAAGTGAGCATTCTTCCCGGCTAGGCTATCCCCCAGGAGCCGGCCGTTGTGTGGGCTCAGCCCCCTCCTTATCAGATGGGACTCCTTCAATTCCCAGCATTCAGGCCCACTTCCTGTGAACTGAAAGCCAAGCTTCAGACACAAAGGGCTGCCCCTTATCTCAGCACGCCCTGCCCCCAGATGCACACGCCTCGGACTGCTCTCATTTCAACAGGTGAGACAGTCATGGGTGCGCAGGGGAAGGAAGGGGCTGGTGGGCAGGCAGTGTGGAGTCAGGAGGGGGCTTCTAAGCCTGGAAAGAAAGAGGTCTCTACCTCTAGGCTCAGCCTGAGGACCCGCAAGAGATGGTAACACCCGCCCCTTGTGTGTGTGTGTGTATATGTGTTGGGGGGGGGGCACTGTTTGCTTTCCGCAGCCCTATGCAGCCCTACGCGCTCACTGAGAAGGTCAGGGAAAAGGACAGAATAAACTTGGAAGCTGAGCGGCGGGTGGAGGGGTGGGGGTTTGGGGGCTTTGGGGGTCCACCGTGTCCAAGGTCCTAGGAGGTGGGGGATATGGAAGTAGCTAGGAAACAGGAAACGGAAGCGAGCTGACGCAGGACTCTCACGCACTGTTGCCAATACTTGGCTTGGCTGCTTAGTTCTGGCCAGGCAAGGGTTAAGTGCTTCTGTGTGATTTGACAAGTCCAAGGTGAAGTGGGTGGGCAGAAGTCACAGCAGCACCCTTAACCCCTCTCTTGGCTGAGAACTCTCACAGCCCTTATCACCTGCGATGGGGAAGCAGAGTCCCTGAGCAGAGCTGCAAGTTCTTAAAGTGACAGATCTCCAAGTTACCTCCTGGATTTCTGTCATCCCCCTGGCTCCACCTCCTGGGTACCATTTCTTCCCAGCCTGAAGGACTTGGCTAGGAAGCTTACAAAGTCCATACTGGGGTCCTGGCTGGTGGGGCATGGGGGTCTTCAAAGCTTTAGCAAATGGCTGATTCTCTTGGCCTCCTGCTTTCTTCCCCAGTGACGCCGATTTTCCCATAGCCAGGGCCACACTCCACCCATGAAAGTGAGGGTGCTCACACTGGGCTGGTGGCCTCAGATGCCGGGGATGGGCTGTCTGGGTGGTGGCTGTGGCCAGCCTGCAAGGCGCTTCCTCGGACTAGCAGAGCCACAGCCCCTTAAGCCCACCGCCCTTCCTGTGTCTGGTCTTCCTGTTGTGATGGCCTTGGAGTAATATTTGAGCGCTAATGGTGACACCCTTCCTGGCCCTAAGAGTGCATCTTCAACAGGCCAGCTAAGTTGAATTCTCATGGCTCACCATCCAGGAGTCCCGTTACATTCAAGGTGTTAGTCACAGTGGAAGGAACAGAGTGGGTCCCCGGCTCTACGCTTATGGACTTTCGGACGCAGAACCCACAGAATCAAAATACTCATGGCAGGCTCATGACCTCCACTGGGGCTAACCTGACCTGTCCTCACAGGCTCTCACCTCCAGCACACCTGGATCCAGCCTCTAGCCCCTACTGCCACATGACTAAGGCTACCTAAAGGTTCTGAAGGAGTTCCTGCGTACAGAGAACCCGGGAATGGGACCTACTATTCAGTGTGGGCTTTGGGTGCCAGGAACTACATTACCTTGGAGCTGATGAACCCTGAGTGGTTCACCCCATATCTGCCCTGCACCCAGGGTGCATCTCCGGGTGCCTTTGGCAGCCATTTTGGAAGCCTCCGTGGAAGAGGGCTGGCTCCTAGGGATGGTAAAGGGGTTGCGAGATCTTCCTTATTTTTGTTAGAATTGGTCCAGGGAGGGACGAAGAGCCCTTTTAACAAACAAGGACAAAGGGCTCCTGCTTTACCAGAAGAACAGGACCCAGGGTCCTCTAGTACTACGGAGTGGGGCCCTGGCCCTGGGACTCTGAGCAGGAAGCAGGTTGGGTAAACACTACACTTTCCTTACTAAGAAGACTGAGGTATAGCAGCGAAACAATGAGCCAGGTTCCCTCCTGGCCATAGTCATAGCTTGAGCTGACGGTGCTCTGGGGCCCTTCTTGTCTTCTGATCTCTGAGCCCGGTTCTCAGGACAGAGGCTTAGTTAGCCCCACGTCTGAAGAGACAAGCTTCAGGCACAGGACTGGCTCTTCTGGCAGTCTCCCTTGTCCTGTAGGGAGAAGGCCTGTGCTGTCTGTGGCCAGTTTGGGCGTTTTCCCTCAGGCCAGCGACAGGGACCAAAGCCTTTGATTCGAGAGGGCATCTGCACATTCCCAGCCAGCTTTGTAAAGAGCCCAGCTGCCAGAGGAGTGATGAAACTGCTAGACATGTTGTCAGCTTCCCCATGCCCCCCTCCCCCTCTACCCCCACTGGGAGGCCTGTTGACACAGCCAGCGACTTGTTATCTACACAGGGGAGGGGGGGCGGGGGGGGGGGATGACACAATTTCAGTCCTCACTGTCATCCAGTGGGCAGCAGAGACACTTTAAGGCACAAGATAGCTCCCTATGACGGAACTTGACCCCCTACGCACTAGGGTATTTAGGGATGACAGCCCTTGACCTGGAAGCACTACTGTTCATGCCGGGGTCAATTAAACAGCTGATATCCCCAAGCAGAGATGGGCTCAGGGTGCCTCGAGGAATCTTCCAGGCTTGGCCGTGTCCCTCTCACCTGGCTGTGCACTTTCTCACATCCCATGTCTCCTCGTGTGAAAGGTGGGCCTAGAATGATCCACCTCATGTGAGAGGATTGAAGGTTGTGTGATGGTCAGGCTCTACATCACCTAGAAGGAAGTGGGGGAGTCTTAATATGAATCTATCTTGAGTAGGTTGGCCGGTGGGCATGTTTGCAGGCAATTATCTTGAGTATTTTAGTTGAGGTGGGATGGCCTGCCCACTATGGGTGGCTCCATTCCCTAGCAGAGGATTTAAGACTGTTACGGAAGTAGGGAAAGCTAGCCCCGGTTGCTCCCTGCCTGCAAATCTTCCTCCAAGCTCCTGCTGCCCTGACTTTTTCCACCAGAATGGACTGAGCTTTGAGCTGTGAGCTAAAATAAACCATCTTTCCCCCCCTCATATTGTTTTTGCAAGAGTATTTTATTATAGAAACGGGAAAAGAAAACTAAGATGTGTGCTGTCCCTAGACCATGTTCTCTTAAGAACTTGTTTTTCTTCTCAACGCGTCCCAGGTCCCCTAGCGAGGTTCTGTTCTCTGGGCCTCCAGAACCATGGCGACAGTGTAGTGCTTCCCAGGATGCTCTCTGTGGAGTCTTACCTACAGCAGGTTCTCAGACCTAGTAGGGCTGCTTACGCCTCTCACTGTCCGTCCCTCTGGAGCAGGCGGCACAAGGTAGAAAGTACACTGTGGGTATTGTGTCACCCTGGTACCATGTTCCCGTCTGGCTGCCTTCCTCCTTGTTACTATGGCCCTAGCCTCTGAGAAAAGCTAAGGTTTTGCCACCCAGGTGTCTGTGGGCAGCAGCCCTGAGCAGCGGTGGATACTCAGCCCGCCAGTAAATGGGGGAATGCCGTGTCAAATAACAGCGCCGGGATGACAGCCTCACCTGGGACCTGCCACAGACACCCCTTGTTGGTCCTAACTGTAGGGAGAGGTCACTGAAAGATGAATCCTGAGCACACGGCCGGGGTGGGGGGTAGCGGCGAGGGACAGGGATGGACAGACACTGTCTAGGGAAAAGACGCACAGAGAGGCAGGGAAGTCTCAGCCTTGATGCCGCCAGTGGAGCCCGGGCTCTCTGTGGGGGATGGTCTTGGACTTTCCCTGCAGCCACAGCGTCTTGTTTCCTCTTTAAGCTGAGGGGTCCAGCACAGAGCAGGACCCATGTTCCCAAAGGGTTCCGAAGGCTAGAAGAAGGAGTTCCATGAGACACCTTGCCAAGTAAGAATTCAGAAGGGAGAAAGGCCAGATGTAGGCGCAGATACACACGGTACTGTTGGGGTTTCCCTGCTCTGTGTACATGGCTTTCCCACTTGTCTGTGAGGAGCTTGGGGTCTGAGGGCCACTCAGCTGTTCCTTACAGGCCAGTTATCTGTGGAGGCCCCGCCTGGCAGGACTGAAAGCCGACTCCAGTGAGGAGCAAGTTTTCTGTCTGAAACAGAGAAGACATTGTGCCCAGTGAGGCCAAGCGTGGCCTGTGTTGGGGCAAGAGACACCTCTGTCCCCAGCCTCAAGACAAAGCAGCTTGCTTCTGCCGACAGCCCCCCCCCCCCTCAGGAGAGGAGACTGCCAAAAGCCACCTGCTGGCTGCTACACGGCCCTAGGCTCTGGCCCTCACTCCTCTGGCTAGCCCCGGCACCCTTAGACAACACAGGTGTCTGGAGATGGGGATGCCAGAGCGGAGGTATGGATAGTGGCTCTACCAGCTCTGGAAAGTTCTACCCTTGCTGTCTGTGGCCTCAGTGTGCTGTGTTCTGGGGGTAAAAAGGGGAGTCTCATCACTTTCTAAGCCCTCAGTGGATGGGAGGGTAAATCCAGACCCTGCTCAGACCCCAGGCCCAAGTCAGAGGGCTTACGCTGGGGCGGGCACATGTCCAATCAAGAGGCAAGCCCATAGCTCTCAGACCAGGATACTCAAGTTAACAACAGAAACTCTATGGGGGTATGAGGGAGGGAAAAAAGAGACGATGAAAGGAAGGAAGAGTGAAGGAAGGAAAGGCAAGGGCAGGAAGGAAGGAAGGAAGGAAGGAAGGAAGGAAGGATGGAAGGACCTACAAGCTGCCAGACTGGTCTCCTCCGCCCTCTGTATGCTACTAATTGCCACTGACTGGAGACCCCTCCTTCAACCAGGGCCTCTTCTTCCCACCCGTCCTTGAACAGGGGAGGTGGCCCACAGGACTGCAGAGAGCCTCTTCCTCTTTTCCCAGTGAGCCATCTGGTTCTGCTGCCGGCAGGAGCAGCCGGGAAGGGGGCGGGGGTGTGTGAGGCAGGAATAAGAGCTTGGGCACCACACGAGTGCCCTAAAACTTCGGAAGGCCTCTTTGACATCATTACTAAGTTGTTTCATTGTTCCCTGCAGGGGCCAGAGGTTGTAAATACTGGAGGAAAAGCCCTCTTTGCTGATGAGGTTGTGGGATGTGAGGCCTGCAGTTTTTACTGCTCTGGATTAAGGGCAATCAAGTCTGCTGCAAGTGAGGCAGCTCCCGGCCAAGCAGCCCCTGACGGCGGTTCATGGGGTACTTGGGTTCCTGGAGGAAGAAGAGTAGGAAACCTCTGGCCTAAGGCTTATGGTATTACCCAGGCTGAGAGGCCTCCTTGGCCAAGCCCACAAACTGCCAGCTACCTCCCGAGGGGGAGGAGGAGGAGGAGGAGGAGGAGGAGGAGGACCCATCACATGTGCTGGGCCAGGCCTGCTCTTTCAGCTCACACGCACAGGTCTGGCTGCTCACGTGTCATGAAGGCTGGACTTGTCTCAGCCTTGCTGAGCTCAGGCTGAGCAGTGCCATCATCTCCACGTTGCTCTGAGCCCAGGTGTAAACTTCAGTATGAAGGATGTGTGTGGGGTTTGCCTTGGCTAAGACCAGCAAGGTCAGTGTGTGTGTGTGTGGGGGGGGGGGCTAACACTCCTCAGGCCTCCACGAAACCCCATGACAAGGCATGCAGGAGACACCAGCAAAGGCCACACGCTGACCTGAAACAGAGCCCGTACGATGCTGGGCTATCACTGCCCAGGTACCAGCCAAAGATGGCAGCATGCTGCAAAACTCCTTGAGAGCCAGGGCTGTCTGGTAGGCGATAACAGAGCCACCTACAAGGTTTGCCCACTACCTGAACCTGCCGAAACCTGGGGAATGTCCTGGAAAGAAACAAACATAAAGAGGCCCAAACAGTGGGGCCACAGCCCGGAGCCCCTCAAACCTCCACTTTTAGGGTGCTTTTGTCTCTTGTTTCTGCCCAGCTTTGACAGGCATAAGCAGATAAAATAGGATGAGGAAAAAGTGAAAGAAAAAAAAAAACTGGAGAAGGGGAAAAGAAGTTTGAAGTACACATTAAAGGAGCCACTGCTCAGCTGGGTTGACCTCACTGGCAGCCATGTGCTGTAAGCATTGAGTCACAAATATGTGTGTACGTGTTGTGTATGTGTTGGGCTTTAAGACACAACATGAGTGGCTGTTTCTGTGTGTGGACCGAGCCTGTAGGAGTGTGTGCATGAACTGCTTATGTATTTCTGTATGCATACATGTGAGTTTGTGTGTTGTGTATAGATATATTTTTTTTTGGTCTGAGACAGGGTCTCTCTGTGTAGCCTTGGCTGTCCTAGACTCACTTTGTAGATCAGGCTGGCCTCGAACTCACAGTGATCCGCCTGCCTCTGCCTCTTGAGTGCTGGGATTAAAGGCGTGCGCCACCACACTCAGCTGTATGTTTCTTTGTGTAAGTGCATGCATGTGGTATTTGCATGTAGATGCATAAGGTGGCTCCCATGGTGTGGAAATGCCAAGTTCAAAAGGGAGGGCAGGTGGGTACCAGTGTCCGCCAGAGAGGACAGGTGCCTTCAGAGGCCCTGGCCAGCCTGGGACACTGGCCTCCTGAGCCGCTGTGGTACCGCCCTGCCCAGGGGAGCCCCAGGGAGCATCCATCTTGGGAATACTCACCGGCCCCTCTTGAAGGTCAGACTATAGGGACTGGACCAAGGGTGGCTGGAGGCTCTGTTGTCCTTAATTCTGTTTTTACAAGGAGTGTGAGATTTATGGGCTCTGGAGGGGAGGAAAATGGTGTAACCTGAGTCAGTCAGCAGCAGCTCACGCTGGGCTGGCTTCTCTCACAGAGGCTGCCAGAGGCTGCCGTGCCTGGGTCCACACAGAGAGAGACGCTGTCCACGATCACAGTACTGCAGTGCCGTGAATACAGTCACACTCACGCCCACCGAGTGCAGATGCACACATACAAACGCATGAACGTCTACACACAAATGCCACATGCACACCCATGCACTCACATAAGCACACATGCATCTATATGCAACACAAACTTACACACATGCATACAGAAATACATAAGCAGTTCATGTCACACATGCACACACTCCTACAGGCTCAGCCCACACACAGAAACGCCTACTCATGTTGTGTCTTAAAGCCTAATCCCCTACACACACACATACACACACACACATACACACACACACATACACACACACACATACACACACACATATACACACACACATACACACATACACACACATATACACACACATATATACATATATACACACACATACACACATACACACATATACACACACATATACACACACATACACACACACACATACACATACACATACACACACATACACACACATATACACACACATACACACACATACACACACATACACATACACATACACACACACACACACACACACACACACACATACACACACATACACGACTAAATTCTCATAGCACACAGCTGCCTATGAGGTCAACCCAGCTGAGGGTGGCTGCTTTCACACACACATCACATTCTTCCCCTTCCCTATTTTTTTTTTGGCTTTCACTTTTTTTTAAACAATAAAAATTTATTATTTATTTATTTATATGTGTGTGTCTGCCGCATGAGTCCTGATGCCTATAGAGGCCAGTTGGGACTGCCAAATTCCCTGATGCTGGAGGCACAGGTGGTTGTGAACCTCCCAGTAGGTACTGGGAACGGAACTCAAGTCCTCCAGAAAAATAGCAAGTGCTCTTTTCAGCTTCCTGCTGTCGTGTGTGTGTGTGTGTGTGTGTGTGTGTGTGTGTGTGTGCGCGCGCGCGCGCGCGCGTGTTGTACAAACAACCCTGAAGTGCTCCCCTTGTGTGTAGAATAAAGAGACTTGTCCAACCTTTGTCCCTCTTGGGGCTAACGCAGTGTGCACTGCAGGCAAAGCACAGGCAGGTGTCTCTCAGGTGTTTGGCTCAGCTATGCCACCTGGCTGAGTGGTGGGGGAAGCAGGATCAGGGCCACGGCTACCAAGACTTGACCTCATGCGGCCTCTCTCTGGTCTCAAGGAACGAAGACACAGTGGGTGTAGGCTGGAAGCTCTTGCCGCCCCAGTGGTGGCTGGGCGGGTACAGGGCCTCTGAGCCGCTTCCACGTGGGCATCGATGGGAGATCAAAGACACCCGTCTTATCTCAGGAGGACCTTTGTGCAGTGCCAGGGGACACACGCAGCAGGGCGGCCTGGGGATGTCTAACAGTGCGAGGGTTTTCTCTGAACAAGGATGGTATTGATTCCTCTCTCTTCCCTGCTCTTAGTCAGGGGGAACCAATGCAGACTTTGGCCTCTGAGATGATAGTGACTGTGACCTGATAAACAAGGCCTATTGCTCAAGAATGCCAGTCCAAGCCAGTTTGCAGGTTCCTTGGTCACCTCAGAGGCAGTCCTCAGCCCAGTGCATTGAAGACACAGAGAGGGAGAAGGAGAGAAAGGAAGGGACGGGAGAGAAGGGGGAGGCGGAGGAAGAAGAGAGAGAGTATGCCACTGCACATCCCAGCGTCTCACACTCAAATCCCCAGGGATCTATCCGGGTCTCAACAGTCAGTGGTTGATTTTCCTGTCTCAGTTTAAATTCCTCATCTGGCGCTGGAGAAATGGCTAATATAGGATCAGCTCCAGGGGGCTCCAACGCCCTCTTCTGGCCTCCACTGGCACTGCACCCATGTGCACATACCCACACATATACATAAATTAAAAATAATAAAAACCTTCAAAGCATCTTTGCCTAGTTTTTTGGCACCCGTATGTTGTTCCACTGTGGGGCTGCAATACTACTAATGGACAGTAGAGGACAGCAGTGTGTGTTCTGCCTGGCTCTGCATCTAAGAAACCAAAGTGGGTGTCTGGGGGAAGCCATACATTCTAGGTATGGCTTATTGGTTATGAGCTTCCTTTCCTCAGCAGTGGTTCTGCTAAGCATCTCTCTTCATAGTGGCCTGAGGTGTACAGCCAATATCTGGTTTACCAGGACAATAGCTGGCCCTGGGACCCCAGGCAGTGTGTCTCAGATGTCTCATGCCCCGATACGCCCGCTCTTGGCTTGGCTTGTCTTTCTAAAGATGTGAGTAGAAGATGCAAAGCTTCTTGGGGGAAGCTGGATGGGGCCATGAGGAAGGGTGGGCCTGCCTGTGGGTGTTAGTTTCGGGACTGTGTGGGTGTGCTGGGGTAGAAGGAAGAAGACGCCAAGCTGGGAGCCCGTAGACCTGGGTGAGCCTTGAGCTTGGCTTCGTCGTGGGGTGATGAAACGAGGCCCCTGCGCTCCCTCCCCTCTTCCCAGCGGCGTGCTCACGCCATGCCACCTCATCCGGATGTTTCGCCCTCCTGTTCCACTGACTCCCCCGCCTCGTCCACTAACTCCCCTGTCTTGTCTTCAGATCCCTCCTTAAGCTCTGTTCAAATTGTCAGCAAGGCAGAGCCCCATCGGCCTGCACTGCCCACAGCCCTGTAGCCCAGCTCTTCCCATCCAGAGAAGGCCAAACTCTGGCACGATGGCCAAGGATGGCAAAAGGGAACCCACCCTCCTCTCCTTCAAGTCTCATCCCTTGATGCTGACAGCATTTAGAAGAAGAAGAAGAAGAAGAAGAAGAAGAAGAAGAAGAAGAAGAGGAAGAAGAAGAAGAAGAAGAAGAAGAAGAAGAAGAAGAAGAAGAAAAAGAAGAAGAGGAGGAGGAGGAGGAAAAGAAGAAGAAGAAGAAGGAGAAGAAGGAGAAGAAGATGATGATTCAGGCTTAGTCCACACCAAAGCCTTGTCCTGGCTTCTCTGTCCCTGCAAGGGACTGGAGGGCCACTAGATGCCTGTAAGGCCTGGCCACTAGACAGCGCCACTCCAGCATAACCAGTGGTCTCCCTGGTGGCATTTCTTGCTGTCACTCCAAATGTCATGCCGTGTTCACTGCTATCTGCAGCACTGAAGATGGGACAGAGTTAGTGACCCACAGATGCGTCTTCCCTGGAAGAACGGGCAGGGCAGCTGGGGCATGCTAGGCCCCCGGGAGCTTGTGACTTCTCCCCTTGTTCCTCGACGTCTCTCAATGAGCTCAGAGAAGTCTTCCTTTTTGGAGAGCCTTAAATACCTAGATAACTCTCAATGTTTGTGCTTGTTCTGCTTTTGTCCCTTCCACCTTGGTATGCAGTTATGGGGCGCCAGTGCCCTTTGGTGGAAGGTCAAAGGCCACGGGGGTGTGTCTGCTGGGGACACAACAAACGGCCCCAAGTTAGAAAACGCGTCTTACAGAGTCCGTGAGGTGCCAAGTCCTATCTGCCCATGTCGTCCGGCTTAAGTTGCGAAAGAATGAGAAGGAAAAGGAAAAAGAACAGTGGAGGAAAGAAAGGGAACTCGAACTACATAATTTTCTTAACAACCAAGCAGCCGACAGTGTCCAGGTCCTGGGATCAGGCATAGGTCTGAGAGTGCCGTGGGTTAGGAACCCGGCAAGACAGAGCAGGAAGCTGCTCCAAGGACACTCTTAATACAGTTATTAAAATCCGGTCCGTGTCTTCCTTATAATTGGGTTTCACCACATAATTTAAGAAAAGCCACACAAAAAAAAACCTTGCAGTGAAAAACCGGGGTATAATTTTCTTCAATCAAGCCTGACTCATGACTGCAATTACCCCGAACCCTTTGCGTGCTCGCTGCGATGCTCCGGGCCGCTCGGGGCCGCTGTGGGTGGCGACCTTTCATGTGCCTCTCAAACCGGTCTTTATTGTAAGGTTTCAAATTAGCGCTAGCAGCAATGAGCAAATTTGATAATTCGATCTCAAATTAGTTAATGTAATGTGCCAGTAACCACTAACTAGTGCGTTACAAAGATGAAAATGTATCTTTTCGGAGTTGGGAATATAAAGTTAACCAGCCTGTCATTTGACTTTTGGAAACTTTTTTTGGGGGTCTTCATTAAAGGAAATAATCTCATAAGCAACGTGCATCCTCGTGGCACTGGGGTGTCCAGGAAAGAGGGGGAAAGGTTGGTGGAGGCAGGAGATCAGACGGGAGTCCTGATGCCTGCCCTCAGATAGCTTCCAGGAATCCCTATAGCTGATGGCCGGGTGGTCAGTTGGGGAAGGGGTGGGAAGGATCCGGTCCACAGGATGGATGGTTTTGCTTGAACATTAGTACCCAAAAGGCAAGCGAGCAGCTATTGGCAGCCTGATACACCAGACCTGGTGGCTTCAAACAGCTCATTCACTTCTACGGAGCACGTGGCTGAGAACCAACCCCTGCTAATCAGCAGTGAAACATCGAGGGATGGCCCCAAGAGAGCATGTGCGCCATGTGTCTGCCCTTGAGAGTTCATCCAGGAAGGCCATCTCTCTGCCGTCTCTCTGAGGTCCACACAGGGCATCTACTTATGCCACAGGAACAGAAGGACAAGGTGGCAGATGTCCCTGACCTCACAAGGCAGGAAAGAGATGTCTATGGGTTGGAGACACATCTGAATAAGGGGCTTGCCTCACAAGCATCGAGGATGTGAGTTCAGTGCCCCAGGACTCACAAAAAAACAAACAAACAAACAAACAAACAAACAAAAACCCAGGTGTGGTGGTACACACTTAACAGTATTCCCATCAGCAAGGAGGTGGTAACAGGTAGATCCTGGAGCTTCAGGCCTCAGAAAGCAAGATGGATGGTACCCAAGGAAGGACACCTGAGGCTTCCTCTCATGTGTACATGCACATGCACACAAAAGAACACACACGGAAAGAAGAAAGAAATAAAGGAAGCAAGCAAGCAAAGAAAGGAAGGAAGGAAGGAAGGAAGGAGGGAAAGAAATAAGAGACGTGTTCACACTAGCTACACTGCCAACAGGAGCAGGTCACTGGCAGGCGATAAACCTATTGCTTTCTGTGCACACGGCTACGGAGAGCCCGTAGCCTAGAGCCCAGGCCTAGCTGGGTCATGGCGGGTGCCAATGCCTGTTGACTATACTGTCAGCCCCGTCTGTCAGTCTCTGGCTCTTTGCTTCCCCTCCTTGGTTTCAGGACTTAACCCATGTCGTGGGCATTTGATATCTGACCAGCCTTCCCTGGAAATTGGATGAATGTGCAGCTGAGTCCTGAAGAATTCCAAGGCCCTTTCAGGAATGGGGAGGCGGGTGTACGGAGACCTCCCTGCATTCGAGAGGCCAGATTGACTGACCCCCCCACCCCCACCCTGTGGGTGGCATGGGGTCAACATGAGAAAAGACTGGAGGAAAGGGCCAGCCTGTTGCTGGGCGGTTCTGCTGGGGCCTCAGACCTGTGACTTTAATCAGAACTGAAAGGAGCCTCCAGCCCTCCTGCCTGCGGGACAGAGGGTTCCTGTGAAGCCTGGCTCTTGGAGGAGAAGGGACTGTTCTTTATCTGTGTGGCCCGAGCCCTCTCCTCCAGGAGGATGGCCCCCAGCCCACTGAGAGCCGCCACTGTTCTCTCATCTGATGGATGAAAGGAATCTGGAAGCCCGATACTGTCCCTAGAGATGACATTTAAACCCTAGGATACCTCTGCAGGCAGAGCCACAGCCACTGGCCGACCCATCTCCTCACCCCACCCCTGCCCCCCTCACCCCACGGATCCCAGCCTCGGCGTGGAGGCCCGCTCTAATCAGTGTAAGCCAGAGAGACCTGGGGAGGCTCCCGATTGGAAGGTTGGAAAAGTAAAACGTGATTAAAAGTGAAGTCACTGGGGGATGCTCTGAATTGAAGCCTTTGAAACCAGCTCGGGTGGATCAGCTTTCCCTCACCGGGGAGACTTCTTGTCAGTTTCCATGTAAAGTAAAAAGACGAAAAACGCAGAAGACAAAAGCGTTTGGGGCCCTCCTCTCCAGGCAGCCAGGGACAGCCACCACCATGTTCTCTTGGCTCATAAAAAAAAAAAAAAAAAAAAAGTCAAACAAAGAACAACCAGCAGCCGCAGCCAGGCTTACTTCTGACAGAAACAAAGGGACATCGAAGTTTCCTGTCACGCACCAGGCCCTTCCCCACCACACCTCTGCGCCTGCCACCCCGGCTGCCGCAGAGTTCAAATCCATGGACACAGCATCCTGGGTGATGATGGATGTAACCCTTCCTGGAACCTGAATATAAATCCAGGCCTGCACCGGAATCCCCGGCAGTCTGATTGATTGGAAGTGTGGCTGGGCCGCCCTGTAGACTTTTTCATAAACTTGGAAAGGTAAGGGATGCAGGGAGAAGGGAAGAGACGCAGACAGACAGACTGACAGACAGACAGGAGATGCACACGCTCAGCTCGCTGTGGGTTCCTGTCTCCGTGGCCTTCCACCGGCAGGGTGTAGCTGCCCAGTCAGTCTCCCCCTCTGCGGACGCGGCTAATCCGCAGGTTTCTCCGCGTGTGTCTGTGTGATGTAACCACCGCTTTATCATAAACAGGCAATGAAGACATCTAAAGCTGCTACTGTTATAATCTATCCAAGATGAGGAGGGGCGAGGGCTGAAGTCAACTCCTGGCTTCCTGTCCCATCTGTCTGCCAGACTGTGGCCGCAGGTCCAGCGCATCCTCCCCCAAGGCTGGTAATTGCGAAAAATGAAGCAACTGAACCTGAGCCAGGAGATCAAAGAAACTGAGAACTCAGGAGAAAGAGGGAGGCGGGGAGGGGGGAGGGGCTCAGGAAGCAGCTGGGGTGGTGGTGGTGGGGGGAGTGTCCATGTTGGGGGATGCCTCAGAGCCCACCACCAGCCTTTACCAAGGAGGCAGAGGTGAAGTAGGCAGAGACACGACATGGCACCTGAAACTGGCTATCTAATCAGCCCCGTGAAAGTGACCTTCCGCCTCTGCTAAGACTGAAGTTCCAGCCCTCCATCTCCCTCTCTCTCTCCCTCCTTTCTTTCCTCTCCTCTTTCCTTCCATCTTCTCCTCTCTTTCTGTCTCTTCTTCCTCTCCTGTTATTCCCAGATCCTTTTCTCTCCAAATTCCAGTGACCAGAAAAAAAAAAAAAGTCTTGGCAATGGGGTGTAGAGAAAAGCCACCAAAAGTGACACTGTGCTGCCTCACTCCTGCCAGTCTCTGTCCCCAGAAACCCTCGTTACCATCCCTGGAGACTTTCTGGACTGCCAGGGCCACCCAGGACCCAGGATCGCCTTTCTTTCTTTGGATTCAGGTGACATGTCTTGTGTCAGTTTCCTGCTCCTGGTTTTACCACGAAGATGGACTGTGGAAAGCGGACCTCACCTCCCGACACTGAATGGCTTATCCATTCTGTTCTATTTTCAAGTGGGTGAATCTGCGACACGAGCCCGCGCTTCCCCGACGGGCGGGCGGGCGGCGATAAATCGTGGCTGAGTGCTAACAGCGAGCACACGGACTCCCATTAATGCTTCCTGCGTCGGGATGCCGGGCTAGAGCCAGTTCGGCCACATGAGGAGCTTTCCCGCTGGAGGAGTGAGGCCTCCGGGCCGCCTTCCAGTCCCTAACTGGCAGCTAATGCTTTAGCACATTCATAAAACCCACACTAGGGGTGCAGACACAGCTGAGGTTTGCCTGGGTCAGAGATTACAGCGGGGTGCGGGTGGGGTGGCGCCCAAAGGCACCCGGGTGGGACACACAAAGTAGACTTGAGGTGCTTGCGTGGTGGGGGGCTCCCGAGGATGCGACTGTCACATGACTGAACTGACCGGTTATAGTTTCCCTGCACATTTTAATTTGTTTTTTTTTTTCCCTCTTTCCTGCTTTGCTTCTTGTCCTGCCTGCTTTGGGAGGTGGGAGAGGACTCTGCACCCCTGAGAACCTTCCCCTCTGGGAGCTCCTTTAAATGCCACCAGCTCCTCCCCACCAGGGCTCCGAGGACACTGAGCTCCCACGCCTGGCAAGGCTATCCAACTTGACTCAGGCCTGGCATGGCTAATCATGACAGGGGAACAGGGATCAGCTCCGGTGCCTCCAGAGCCAAGCGGAACTCCCGGGAGCGTTTCGCGGACAGCTAGTGGTTAAATTCCTTCTCAACGAGTATTCTCGCCTTCATGTCTAAGCCTCCGTGGGCCTGGAAGGCTCGTGGATGAGGTAGCAGAAACCACTTCCTCCCTCATCACCACCCACCAGAACACACTAACAACAGCAGTGGGAGTCAGCCACCGACCGGTTCCCTTAGGGAGGAACAGCCTGAGTGCCCATGTGTGGATGTTTACCACACGTGTGTGGCACCACAGGGGAAGACAAATGTGGTCCTTCACAGGAAACATCACGCTTTCCCCATGACCAGTGTACCCCTTGCCTTCCAGCCCACACCCCACCCCGGGGCACAGACGTGAGTGGTATGTGCACGTGTGAGCATGCATGCCTTGAAAAGCCCTTGTCCCTGCTCGCTAAGGTCACACGTGTTCCACATCCAAGCACACTTTTCAGAAGTTATTTCTGGAAAAATGTTGAATCTCATAACAGCAATAAAAAGAAAATACTGGCGTAGCCAACACAAACGTGTGTCTGGAACATGCTCCAAAATACAGGAATGTGTGTGCGGGTCTGAAATCCCAGCCCTAGAGCTAAGCTCTGCCTATAGCTGGGCTCCGTGGAAAAGGATAGAGTGCGTCTTCCCAGAAGCCCCTGACTTCAGTGGACCAGCCAGCCGGTGGTGACCCTGTTGGTGAGCGCGTCTGCTGGCCCCAGGTTCCTGAGGCTCCCCTGGAAGGGCATGCTGACATTATTGTTAATAAAATCTAGGGAGGTGGCCTCCATATAGGACCTGGCCAGAGGGAAGGGCTCAGGCCTCCCACTCTGGTCTTTGGTCCTGCAGGTATGTCCTCTTGTCCTGGTCATCAGATACTGAGTCCTTAGCACCATGATGGCATCTTCTCTAAGTCTCTCCCTGGGTTTATAGTCTGGTAGAGGGTGGGCCCAGGGACAAGCTCCACCACTGTGGCAGCTACCTGCTAGAGCACCAGGCAGACAAGGCCAAGTCTGTCATGGAACCAGCCCATAGGAAGGCCACACTGCCCTGCGCCAGTCCTGGGAACCAGGAAACCGGGCTCAGACCTCAAGGCCTCTCGATGGAACCACCAAGCTAGGTTATAAACCTCCTCTATGCCAACCTGCACCTCCCTGTCCTTGTCCTGTAAACAACCCTTGGCCTTTCCATATTTCTCTCTCTCCCTGTCTTCCTCCCTTTCCCCTCTTCCCCTCTCCACGCAGGAGCCCTGGGCTTCCCTTAGGCCTAAGGTTCTGTGTGTGGAAAAGGTTTCCCCAGGAGCCAGGATCACACGCTGGAGTGGTGGGCACGGGAGAGTGTAAAGTGGCACCACCAGGGAGGCAGGCAGCTGCCAGGCAACTCAGGGAAGGGGGAACAGTCTGCCGAGAGTCTCTGAGCTCATGAGGTGGCTCCCCCAGTGGAGGCGCTGGCCACACACACAAGTCTGGCAGCCTGAGTTTGATTCCTGGGATCCCATGCGAAGGTGCAAGGAGACAACCAACTCCACAGAGCTGCGCCCTGAACTCAACACACGTGCTGTGGCGCACACTTCCCTCCTGTTGCACGCATGCATGCATGCGAGATTTAAGACAAGAATTCCTTTCTTTCTGCCTCCAGCTTCCCTGACCATTTGCAAAGGGAGAAGAGGGAAGAGGGTGGTCCTGGAGCCGCACTCCCTGGGCAGAGCGGCAGAGCGCGCCTCACACGGTGGCAGAAACACTGAGGAGTGATTGTTGCAGGACGCTCTGGTTTGCATTAGCAGGAAGATGGCCAGGTCTCAGAACAGGGCTCAGCCCCAGCCTCAGGGGGGTTAACCCCTTCTGCACTTCACCCTAACCACACACAGCTGGCCTGCTAGAGTTAGAATGTCCTGGGTCAGGCTCAGGGAGGACCGCCTGCACCCTGCCAACTTACACTGTGCTGTTCCCTGTCTCTCTTCATACACAACCACACAGACAAGCAGCACATGTGCACACACGTTTATACACACAGTCGCCTGTGCACACACTCGTGCATGTGCAGACTCTCACACGTGTAAAAGTGCATGCACACAACCGCACATGTGCGCACACATATGCACATTCATGTACATGTGCAAATTCTTATACACACACGTGCCCATATATGCTCACAGATGCATATACTCCCAATCCATGTGCATATTAACACATGCACACATACATAGACACATGCTCATCTTGTCACACATTCATTCATGTACACACCTGCAAATACATGTTACTCCTCTCTGGCTCCATAAAAACAGAGTCATTAGAGGACAGGGGAACAGGGAGGGGGAGCCAGGGCAGGTGTGCCTACCAACTGCTATCTCCAGGTGAGAAGGGTTTTCTCTCTGGGCCTCAGGGCCACATAGCCCACCCGGGACATGATCTTGGAGGGTCTGGTGTCCAAGGGATGCTGAGATCACCACAAGAGGCCTCACAAAGACCCTTGACAGCTTCAAAACCCTGTGGGTTATGGTGCCACAATTCGGGCTGAGCTAGAGACGAAGCCAGTGTCTTGCAAACTCTGCCCAGCACCCGGCTTATCAGAGTGTGTGCTGATACAGCTGGGTCTTCTTAGGGACAGGGTGATAGGAGGCTTAACTCCCAGCCGGGGTCCCTGTCAGTACACCTTACAGGAATCACCTGGGAATCACCAAGGTCTCAGAGGAGGTCACTGTTGTGTTGACACCGGTTTCACAGATGTGGAAACTGAGGCTTACCCAGCCCAGGGCACCACCTGCACTCTGGACCAGTCACAGACTACAGGGCACGCGTGTGATTGCATCCTGATATATGGGTAACATTAGCTGCCTGTGTGAAAAGAGTGACGGAAGCCAAATCCACTGACACACACATACATGTGCATGTACCAGACAACCTGGAGGCTGAGGGCCCCTCTCTGCAAGCCAGGCGTGCCGTGGGTGGGTACAGTGGGGAGAAGCTACCCTGGGGCTCTTCGAGGGACTTACAGTCTATGCCTAGTGTGGGGCATCCAGCTCTCAGAGGGCTGTAAATAGCTCCCAGCTCAGCTCAAGCGTTTACTGCTTGGCCACTGAGAGCAGTGGCTGCTATAGGGAACTGTGTGGTTCTAGAAGACTCCCAGGCCGCCTGCCCAGCACGGCCTTGACCTTCAGAGTCACAGGCCCATGTCTGTGGGGTGAGCCCTGCATGGAGCATGCTGGCCCTGGAGGAACACGGAAGATGGATGGTAAGCCATGGAAGAGAAAGAAGTGCAAAGAGGGTGTGAACACTGTCCAAGGCCACAGAGCACACAACGGCCACACTAGGTGCAAATTCTGCGGGGGCCAGACTGCCCTGCCCTTGGTGCTGGACCTGAGTATACCTCATCAGCACACTGGAAACACCGTCCCAGGATCAGGATCTCAGCTCTCTCCCTGTGACCTTCCACCATCTTAGTTTAGGCAAGCCTCGAGGCTGGCTGCACCTGCTGAAGGAGACACTCACAGGAGAGCTCCTTCCGGGGAGTCAGAGGGGATGGCAGAACAGATCACAGAAGCTAGAACTGGAACAAGGTGGGGGGGGGCGCAGGCAGAGGGCCTGGTGTCCTCTCCACTCGTGGTGTTTCTCTCCATCCATGTGTGACAACCTGGGATGAGTCAAGTGGAGGCTGAAGTTGGCAGCTTTGGGACTGAGTGGTCCAGGGCTGCCTGGTATTTCCCTGGGAGAGTAAACCCAGAGGGAAAGTCAGGGTTTGCCTGAGATGGGCACGTGAAGCCCCTAGTGAGCCCAGAGCACCAGCTCTGCACCAGGCCAGGAGCAATCATTACTGCTCTAACGCACTGTGGCACATTACCAAGACACCATTATCTTTACTGTTCTGAGAAAGGAAACTGAGGTACAGAGATGTTAAGGTGTCTACCAGAGTCCCACAGCCAGGAGATTGATGAGCTGGAGGCAAGTCAGTGGGCTGACCATATCTATGCCCAGGCAGAATCTAGCACTAGGCATCAGCTCCTTCCTCAGAGTGCCAAAGAGATTCATCAGAGCTGCACCTGCACCAGGGGCTGCTGCACCTGCACCTGCATCTGCACTTGCACCTGTGGCTGCACATGCACTGCACCAGGGGCTGCTGCACCTGGACCTGTGGCTGCACCTGCATTTGTGGCTGCACCTGCACCTGCACTTGCACCAGCAGCTGCTGCACCTGGACCTGTGGATGCACATGCACCTGCACCTGCACCTGTGGCTGCTGGGCTGTTACAGGAACCACTCTCAACCCAATAGAGATTAGGCAAATACTGGCATCACTATCGTGGAGATCACATCTCATTCAGGAGGCGAAGAACCTCCCAGAATGCCCTACTCAAGAGTTTTGAGTCTCCTAGTGGGATGATCAGAAGAGCCTGAAGGCCCCACAAGGCCTGAGCTGGGATGGCACATTTCTGTAGGACACCAAGCCTCCTGTTTGCAGGGGACAGTGGGGCTTCCTAGATGCAAGGCTGCTAGTGTATAACCTGGGAAGACCCTAAAAAACCAGATGGTGGCCATGTTACCAGGCCACACAGGGTGGCATACGGCCCTGAACTGGGCAGCTTTAGGCTGGAGGACAGAGACATGATCTGGTGGGCCACTCTGCCTGATATTCCATGTCAGGTACACACAAGACCAGGCCACATGATGTGGTCCCCAGGACCCTGGGGCGCATGGTGATCAGAAGCTAAAATTTTGGGGGTTCTGAGAGTCCAAGGTCATAAGGGAGGTCACGTGGTGCTGCTTGACCTCTGTGGTGGCATGTGCCACAAATGTCCCTGCCCTAAAGGAGGGTCACTCAGCCCAGTTACAGAGCAAGGGTGACTGCACAGGGCAGAGCTGTGCCAATGCATGGCAGTTTGCAGAGCCTGCCAGAGCCCTCCGGTCTTTTTAAGACACTTGTCTCCGGGATAGAAAGGAGAACATCCTGCAGTCACCACGCTGGGCACAGGGTGAGAGCCTGGTGTGAACAGACCGGAACCAGCAAAGGGGACCTTGGGGGGGATGCTGGGCATGTGACAACAGGCCTGTTCTTCCACAGCTTTTCTTGGTCAATGTTTATATGTTGGGTGCTCTTGCCATAGATACAGTTGGCCTGGGGGCAGAGCTGAGGTCAGGTGGAGGAGTCTGGGCACAGTGTATGTGACCGGCTCACTGTAGAAGCCACCTCCTGAGGTGGCAGCAGTGCGAGAGGTAGGTGACTGGAAGTTCATGAGATCTGCTGCTTGTCCTTGAGTTGGGTCTTCCAGGGTACTCACAGGCTACGGGGCACATTAAGCCCTGTCTAGAAAACCTGGAAACAGGAGGTAGGCTCACATGGAGACACACCTGGGAAGCCCTTTGAGTACGTGACTCTATCGCTGGTATAGACCTGTAAACACAGGTCCGGTGGAAGTAAGTAGAGGTTGAGACTCTCAACCTCCTGGGCCCTTCACCGACAGGGAAGCCGTGGTCCCATCAAGTGTCCCCTCCAAAGCCTGCGGGAGGCTTCCAGGTGCAGCAGCGAGAGAGTGAGAAGTCACAATCAAAGAGCCAAGAAGACACCCAGACTGGCCTGAAGCCTGGATAACGGGTGTGTGAGAAGCCTCTGTCAGACATGGTAGGCCCAGAGGATGCTCGCAGCCAGGAGGAAGCCAAGTGTTGGAAAGACGTGGAGACTCTGTGCCCGTACCCCGCACAGAGCTGGCGGGAAGATAAGGAGGGTGCTGCCACAGAAAAGTGCCTGTGGCCACGCAAAGGGCCAGCGTGTGGGTCAGTGGTCCAGTGGTCACCTTGCATGCACAGAAAAGGTGGTCACACGCCTCAGCAAGTCTAGTCCACATATGTCCCTAAAAGAGAGGAAAATGTATTCCTATGCAGACACGTGAAACAGAACATCTGAAACAGCTCAGTTCCTGAGAGCTGTACAGAGGGGACAGCCAGGACAACCTTAGTTCAATCTGCGGTCCTCTTCTAAGAGGCCAGGCATGGCGGCACAGCTGTGAGCCTAGCACGGGCAGGCAGAGGCAGGTAGAGCCCTGGGGTTAGTGAGCCGGTCAGCTTAGCCTATCGGATGAGTTCCTACCAAGTGAGACGAGCAGACCCACTGAGTAATGACACCCAAGATCAACTGTTGTCTATAGCTGTGTGCACACGTGTGAACACACAGGCACTGCTGCACATCCTCATACATACAAAAACACTTTGTTTTTTCCTTTTTAAGAGAAGGAGGCAGCCACCTATGTTACACCAAGTGTGGACTTTGGGAGCACAAAAGATTTCCTGTGCAGCTTGTGATCTTACGTGTGTAAAATGGCCACATGAGGCAAATACACAGCCAGCCAGCCAGACCAGTGATCTCTGGGTGCTGAGAGGGATCGGGGTGCCTCCTAATCCTTTGTGACAGCTAGCCTCTCAGAGGCCACCCTGGAAACCTTGAACTACACGTTCTAACTGACTTGCTACCCATCTAACTGGGTGAGTGTGAACTAGGGCCAATGCTGCTCTAAATGCGGTTTTTATACATGAGAAAACGTGCCAGGAGCAGTGTGGCACACACCTTTAATCCCAGCACTTGGGAGGCAGAGGCAGATAGGATCTCTGTGAGTTCAAGGCCAGCCTGGTCTACAGAGCAAATCTAGGACAAGCCAGGGCTACACAGAGAAACCCTGTCTTGAAAAAACCCAAAGAAACAAGCCAATCAATCAATCAAACAAACAAAAACAATGAACCCTGTTTCTCGATGTTCCTACAAGTGAACTGTCCTGAACTGTCAACAGTCTCAGTGCCACGGAGCCGCCTGCTTCTGAGGGTCCCAGTGGTCCTCAGCACTTCCTTAATCTCCCAGCTATTAGGAGGACAGTGGTGACCTGCAGTGCCCTTGGATGATGGGTGTGGTTGTCTGCAGACACAGGGAGCACAGATCCAACTGGGTTGGTACCTGAGGGAAACCAGCCTCTCCTTTGGGAAGGGTGCTATGCCATCTGCACCTCTACAGTGGGCTCTGGTCCCAGCGCTGCCATGACCGACGTTCATTTTATCAACCTGCACCCCAAGTGTGTGACCGTGAGGAGGGTGAGTGAGTGTCTCCAGGGCAATGAGTGAATCAGTAAATGACCACAAAGAGTTGATGGTCATCTTGGCTTCCAGAATGTTCTCTGCTCCCACCTTGAGCTACATCTGCAGGTCCCTGCCGGTGATGCTGTCTGCCTCCTGAGTTCTACACAGATAAGGCGCACATCTAACACGGGTGGCCCAGAAGCAGGCATTGCCTGCCTGCTGCCCTGGCCCTGCCTTTCCCTCCTCCCTGCTCTTCTCATGTGGAAGTTCTTCCTGGGCCTGTGGGCTGCTTGGCATCTGAAGGGTCACCCTTCCTGCCTCTCTGACCACCACAAAGGACCTCACCGCTGATTGGCTACCTGCACTCTCACACACCTCAGCCAGAACCTGGTTGTTGACGGAGACGCCGGACATGAAAGCACGTGTGCGGGAGTCCAGACCAAACCAACAAAGGCCAATCCACCAACACAGGGATGTGTAGCTAGATGGCCATGTCTGCCAGGGCCCTAGACACTGAATGGCTGACGTAGCATATGGTGCAGGGCCGGGGACTCTCTGAGTGTATGGTCTAGAGATCTTTGACTGTGCCGGGAGCAGGGGCGGGGGGGGGGGTGTCCTCATTAAGCCTCATTGGAAAGGCTCTCTCAAGGGACCAAGGTGTTTGCTGTCACTGGGGACGACTGATGCTCTACCTGTAGCCCTCTCACTGGCTATGCTGACTCTGGGGTGCTTCCTGGTATAACTCAGCCAGTGGTCAACATGACAGAGGTGGCTAGGACATATCCTGTTTCAGGTAGGATTTCCCACGAAGAACCTAGGCCTGGCAGAGAGACAGGGAAGATGGTCCATGGAGGATCGGGTGGCCCCCTCCCCAAGCTCTCCCCTGGCTGTGGAGATACGGCTGGGAAGGAGATTCAGGGCTGCTCCACCCCTCACCAGACAGAAAAGCCCGGAGCCCTGTTGGATGCCTAAGGAAAAGAAAGGGGCAGCAAGTTTTGTTGGATGCCTCTGGGTCAGCTTGTATCGGGCCTCACCCACACCACCATCTGTGCACAAAGGCTGGTACAACTGTGTTGGGAGGTAGAGGCTCTGTGTCGCTCCCTTCACCCCACGTGTGGGTCCCAGCCAGTGGCTCTGCAGTACTGAGATGCTATGAAAGGTTTCTTTGTTTCCTAGAAACGGGCAGGCCTCCTCCATCCTGGACCACAGGCTCCGTTTCAGTGGCTGAGATGATCTGTCAAGGGAATGTTTCCACAGGAAATCGCTTCTCTCTGGCCCACCTTGTACACTGTACACGTGGCAGCAGCCACCTGGGTGGGAGTCCCCAGGCAAACCTCCTGCCTCACTGTCATCCACATAAAGATGCCCCCGCCCCCACTTCCCAGATGTCCGGTCGGAAACCAGCATGGAGGAACTCAGCAAAAGCCGCCATAGCACAAGCGGCTCCCGTCCCTGAAGGACGTGGCCAAGTGTCAGCAAAGACATGGAGAGATTGTAGCCCTCGCTAGTTGCCTCGGGAAGAGTCGAATGGGTTGCCTCCATGTCGCCAAGGACACGCTCAGCAGGAGTGAAGAGGGCACACAGCAGCTTTTACAAGGTGGGCACAGCAACACAGTTCACATTAGCTTCAGTGGCCACAGCTTGAATGCCTACAAATGGCACATGGCCTGTCTGTGCCACCAAATGCTGTTTGACCCAAACTAAGCACAGAGCAGATGTAGTGGCTGAACCTGGAGGAGGCCTGCGGCAGAGGCTGCAACAGGAAGGTTCCTCACGTATGAAATGCCTGGCCTTGGCCAATCCAGGGGCCGTGGTCTAGGGGCTGTAGGAGGTGGGGATAGTGACAGCCCTTGGGTGTGAGGTCCCCTGTTGGGGGGGGGGCAACGGTTGCCCGACTTTAAATGATGTGAACACTTGAACACCGTGCCTTGAAGCCACCACTTTGCCGGGGTCTTTATCACAGCATGTGAACTGTGTCCCGATAAAGCCAGTGCACACACATGCTTACACATGTTTCTCTTTTTATCTACTCTTTTGATATTTTGGGACAGTCCCTCATTGGCCTGGGACTTGTAGGATCAAACTCAGGTCCCTATACTGCTGAGGCAAATGCTTACATCTGAGCTATGCCTGAGGCCCAATCTGAAGACCTCTGTGTATGTATTAACCTATTCATTTATTCTATCTATGACTCCCAAATAATGCCCCAAGTACTGGCTGTGTAAACAGCTGGTAAACAGTTGCACATGTGAGCAAGGCTGATGGTAATGTTGTAGCCAGAACTTGCAGGAACCGAAACCTGTCTTTGCACCTAGGACCAGTGGTTCAAGGCTCACAAACTCAGAGTTTTGGGCCTTTTTAGAAGTGACTGGGAACAGATGGGACAGGCGGAGGTGAAGGCAGAGCCATCCCAGTGTTTCAGCACTGAAGTCTGTGGCTGCCAGGTGCATGGCCGGTGTACTCCCTCCAGAGCCTCGAAGGGGAGGGAGTTTCAGGCATTTCTAAGAGTCCCATGGCCTGGCACGACTCCTCAAGTGCAGAGAACATGAGAGAACAGATGCTGGTCACGGGGGCAACTTATGACAATAGCTTTGTTTGGGAAAAACAAAAAACCTTCAGGCAAAGCACAGAGCCCTATCTCTGGACATCTTGCTGGATGGCTTTTTGGCTACAAACATCATCTTCCCTCTAGTATGTTTTTAATTTTGTTTCTCTCCATGTCTCTCTCTCTCTCTCTCTCTCTCTCTCTCTCTCTCTCTCTCTCTCTCTCTGTGTCTCTGCCTCTGCCTCTCTCTCTCTCTCTCTCTCTCTCTCTCTCTCTCCCTCCCTCCCTCTCTCTCTCTCTCTCTCTCTCTCTCTCTCTGTGTGTGTGTGTGTGTGTGTGTGTACATGCCACAGTATGTGTATGGTGGTCCAAGGAACATAATTTGCAGGAGTTGTTTCTCTCTTGATGTTAGAATTAAGAGCATAAGAGCCTGGCAGCAGGCTCCTTTTCCCACTGAGATATTTTACTAGCAGCCACACCATGGTCTTAAGCCCTGGGCATGGTCTGCAGATGAATCTTAGAGAAGCCTTTGGTGCCATGAGCTGGATTATCAGAGAAGTCAGCGTTTGCCTGGGGCCACCAAAATCCAAAGATACGCAGGGACTGACTAACATGGAGGCATCGGAATGTCAAATCCAAGCTGCCCTTTGACTCCAAAGCTCACGACCCCGACACTGGGATAGCCGGGCTCCTTCATTTGTTCGTTTGCCTGGCAAAGCTTTGTTGAGCCCAAGAGCCTTGCCCTTCACAAGCTTTCTCAGTTAAACAGAGCTAGAATCAAGGTGTCATTGCAATCCTGGGCGGTAAGTTCCCAAAGCAAACAGACAGCAGGGTAACCAGAGCATCCCATGTTCCCAGGGACAAAGTGTGCCCCCTCCCCACTACTCCCACATAACGTTGAAGGAGTGAAGGGCATCAAGGTCAGAGAGGGAGGTTGTGGGGACAGCCTCCACCTGCAGGGGCCTGTGTCTGGCTTAAGAGACAGGATGATTTATTTCACACCTGTCAGCAGGATCAGGTGCAAGGTACAAAAGACACATGGGTGGGGTGGGATGGGGTGGGGTAGGGTGGGTGGGGGCCGGGAGACAGGGCCCAGAAGTTACAGGGTTTCCTTTTCAATCTTGCTACTCTTACAAAGGACGAGTGTTCAATTCCAAGCACCCCCGGTGGCCAGTTCACAAACACCTGTAACTCCGGTTTCATGAGCTCTGACATCCTCTTTTGGTCTCTGAGGGTCCTGCACACGTGTGGTATATATTCGCTCACTCACTCACACACACAAAGACATTAAAAAAAAAACATAAATCTTAAAAAAAAAAAAAGATACACTGTAGCAGAAAGGGAAGCTCAAGGAGATGTGAATCAGATACAGAGTGACAAAGCTCCCTGTAAACTACAGACCACAGCCAACAGAGGTCAGTATGGCAAGGGCAAGAGTCCCCTGTGGACCAGCATCTCACCTAAAGGGCCTATTGGTCAGTGCTGCCTGTCCCAAGAAGATTCTTTGTCGCAACTCAGCTGAGATTACTAAAACAGGAGATCTCAGATGACCTCTGCAGTACGAGAGCTGCATTCCCCTGGCTCGGCAGCTTCTGAGGAGGACAGTGCAGCTGTAAAGGGTTGTCGCATTGTAGAGGACTGTGCCATGGACCTTTGTCCTGGATGCTCAGAGCCTAGTGCAAAGGATGGGGGCGTCATGTGTGGTTCAGGGTCTGAGTGAGAGTGGCTGGGGACCGTGTTGAAGGTTGCTTGCTACCTGGCGGTCCTCCCGGGAGGTGCCTGTGTCGTGAAGGCACCAGTCACTGGGTGAATCCACTAATGAACTCATAGTGGCTGCTAGGAGGAAGCGGTCCACTGAGCGATGCCTTCAAAAGGTAGACCTCACCTGCTCCCTCCTGCGTAGCTCTGCTTTCTGCCTGTTGTGATGCTCTCTACCTCACCACAGGCCTGGAAAGCAGCAAGGCTAGCTGGCCAAGGGACTGAACCTTTCAAAGCTGTGAACTAAAATAAATCCTTCCTCTTTCAAGTTCATTTTGTCAGGTAAATGCCATTTCAAAGCCTGATCTGAGTCCACTGTTTTACGGTATAGAAGATTTCTCAGTCACTTGCTCCTAAGCCCCGGGGGAGTGGTTGTTAGGAATCTTCCCTCTAAGGCAGGGCTGGTGCCCCCATCTCCCACCTCCTTCGTCCTCTGCACCCGACTCCATGGTCCATAGCAGCGTGCAGGTTCTCAGCACCGGCTTCCGGCTGGGCTTCCTCTGGAGGGCTAGGCTCTGAACCCCAGTCCTCTCTATCTTACTCCCCGCTGGGTAGTGTGGCCTGCTTCTCTGCTCCTCCCACCTGGCTAGGAGGTGGCTGGGTTCAACCAGATGCTGAAGGCTTAGCTCTCTTCTCTGTTCTTGTCTGAGACGCCTACCCTTTCCTCCCAGCTCTCCTGCGTCCTCCAGTCCTCAAAACCCTCTCCCCAGGTGTGGGCAGGCCTCACATTCCACCAGGCACTTGGAGAGAGAAAGAAAGGACAAAAGAATAGCCGGACACTGCTCCTGCAGACCCCACTCTAAATCAGGGTGCCCAAGAACTTGGTGAGACTGAGAACTCCGCAGAGTAGGTACCCTGTGGGATGTCACAGTGACAGAATAAGGAAGTCAGCCCAAAGTCCTGCCTGCCCAACCACCATCTTCCATACAGTCACTTCACAGTGGGGAGAAATCTGGGGAATAAAGTGCAGAGTAATTTCTGTTGTTGGGCAACTGACACAGAGTATAGTCTAATCTGAACAGTTTAGTCTAGTATAATCTGTATAATATAATGTGAATATGTCTAGCCTAGTCTAATCTGAATAATACAGTCTAATCTGAATATTATAGTGTAGTCTAATCTGTATAGTCTAATCTGAATGGTTCTAGCCATGTCTTAGATGAGGCTCCAGATGACGTAGAGGCCGACAGATACAGGGACCTGAGGTCTGAGTTTTACGACTGTAGCCACTGCTGGGTGGCATGGCAGACACTTCACAGCACTCCTGTCGTGAGCAGGACTGCAGTCTAGAGTGAGCAGGACTGCAGTCTAGAGTGATGCCAAACAGCACAGCACGGCATTGACCCCGGTCAGTGCCGTGGCCACGTGGGATCATCACTAGACGCCGGACAGAGTGGCGGGCCTGTCCACATTTGCACTATGACACCGCAGAGGCTATGCCGTCACTAAACAACAGGGACTCTCCCAGCTCTGGGACAAGTCGATATGAGGATATCCCACAGATGGGCTGCAGACCACAACGTTATGCGTTGCACAGCTGTATTTCAAGCTGTCACACCAGCGACACCCAGAATGTCTCTCCTTGAAAGCAAACTGGCTCCCTCCCAGCTCAGCGTGTTTCTCTCACCGCCCCACCTCCCTTGCAGCTGTTCACTCTGGCCCACACACGGCGCTCAGGCTGCCTGGCACTCACTTGGGGGCCCTGCCCCTGCCACCGAGAGCATCCTTGCTTCCTCCCGGATGACTGTGGAGGCTGAACGCCCCCGGTAGCCCTAGGGCAGCCTGCCCTACTAGAAACCTGTCCTGGCTCCCCCTCCACTGTAACACACCTACTGAGTCACAGTGCATGTCCCTCCCCCTGCTGATCATTTCTGCACCAGACTCTGGGCAAGCAGTGGCCGGAACTTTTCTCCACCCCACTTGCACAGAGATCAGTGTTCACACCAACCAGCAGCTGGGCCTCTGTCAGGTGACCATTCATTCACACCTGTGCTTCCCTGTTCGCTGCTACCACACCAGGCAACAAGACTAACTGAGCAGGCATCCTGAGTCCCACAGCCTCCCAGACCCCAAAGTACATCCGTTCTTCATGGGAGATGGGCATCCTCGTCCATGGGGGCAAAAAACTCGCCATGCACCTGAGCATCAGAGAGAGCCCCTCGGCCAGGTTGGCATGGATTCCCTGCCATGGGTGTAAGTGAGGATGTTGGGCTTGCGTGGCTGTTCAGGCTGAGGTCGAACATCGCTCCCTCTGCCTTTCAGGGAATCTCAAGCTCAGGGCTGACAAGCTGGATGACTGCACTGTACATGCAGTGTCTCCGTGACCGCCTCAGTCACTTCCTTTTCTCCAGGCAGAGCTCTGCCCACTCTCTACTTTGGCAATAACTTATCCTCCTGCAGAGGGAGTTGTATCTTCAGCCAGAGGACTCGGGGAGGATTCTGAGGAGAGCCAAGCTCAGAACTCCTATCCACGGAGCTGCCCCTAGACTAAACAAAGCCAGAGGTGGGCGCGCTGCGGTGAACCAGCTTCAGAAGTTGGCAGTGGCATCTGCCACCGCCTGTGTGAGAGACAGCAGACAGAGCACAGGTTCCACACCACAGAGCGAGGGTCGGCGTCAGCCCAGAGGTGACTCTGAAGGACTCTTTGTTCACGAGGTGCACGTTCCCAGCTACTTGATGGCCTGGGGACTGAACACCTGTGCTGGAGAACGCTGTCATTCCGTCACGGAGTGCTGACATGCACAGGGGGCAGGGAAGGGACCCAGGGGTCAACGGAGATCTGGGAACAACACTGTCTCCAGACTGGTCCTGGACCCTGCCATGCCTGGTCTCAGACTGTCTCTGGCATCCTTTGAAAAGGGGAAACTGTGGGCAGCGGTGGAGGTAAAGCTTGCAAGCCAGGTTGCCATGATGCGACTCTCTGACACACGGACTCTTACTCTGTAAACCGAGATGCTTAGGTCTCCCACATTGGCAGCTTCTGGGTGCTTCTGAATGCAAGCATGGAGCACACTATCCCAGGGCCCTTCCTTTGGCAGCATCCAGGTGGGACATGGTCCTGTCAAGAGGGCCACAAGGCCAGATAAAAAAGTCCCCTGGAGGGGGAGATCTGGTGGCACTCAGAGGAAGGATAGCAGGATACCAAGAAGAGACTTGATACCCTATGAGCAGATACGGGGGAGGAAGTCCCCCTCAGGCACAGTCATAGGGGAGGGGAATAAGGGGAAAATGGGAGGGAGGGAAGAATGGGAGGATACAAGGGATGGGATAACCATTGAGATGTAACAAGAATAAATTAATAAAAAATTAAAAAAAAATCCTATCCCTCCTCATGCTGTCCTGGGGCTGCCATTCTGAGAGCAGGTGGGGCTCATGCTAGTGTGCTGGTGTGTGTGTTGGGGGGGGGGCACAGACAGACAGACAGACAGACAGACAGACAGACAAATGTTTTCTTTTGAAAAAGGGAATCAAAACAAAACAACCTCCAGCACTATCATGTAGCTTTCCTGGTATGAAGGCTCCCACTGGCCCATGCCGCCCACTGTTCTGTCCTGGGCATTCTTGGAGGAAAACCATGGTTGCCACTTTTAACACAACAGGCCCTGTGAGGTGAGGCCAGGGGCAGGAATAGAGTTGCTCAGGTTCCCCCAGTCTCCTGGGCCCTGCTCACTACAGCTGCCCTGGTGGCCTCTATGTCTTGAGGTAGAGAAAAGGATCACTCGGGAAAACCTCTGGGTGGGAGGCGACTGGTGTCGGTGTCTAGAGGCTGGGTCCTGATCTGGATAACTGGAAACAACTCAGCTTTCTGGGGCCCTTCTCCATCCACCTGGCTTTCAGAGCCAAGCTGAAAGGGACATCATGGGCCAGCAGAGCGTCTCCAGATGTGCTGAGAAACACCAGTGAGTCAGAAGGTGAGGGAAGGTTCGCCTGTCCTCTCAGAGTGCCCTGTCTGGGCAGCGACCCCAGCCAGCACCTCTGCCCTGCAGCAGGCTCTTCCACTTTCACCTGGTCACCTGGCGCCAAGGTCAGGCGCCATCACCGCTAGCCTCTGAAGCTCTGGTGGACATTCTGCCAAGCGCTCAGAGAATCAGGGAGATGCCATGTGGTGACAGGGTGTGGTTTGCAGAGAAGTCAAGCCCCTTGGAAGCTGTCATTTATCCCCAGGCCCACTCTTTGAGTGCCTTGCCTGGAGCTGTGCTGACTCTCCGGGCAGCGCCCTTCAGGCGATGCTCCACCTGTGGGGGAGCTAGGCTCGTCACCACGTCTACAAAGGCTGACATTAACCAGGAGAGGCAGAGGAGGCCACTAGAGACGGAGTGACACCGCAGCAGATGCCCGACCTCCCAGCAGCCGCTGAGCGTCCCCACACAACAGCCATGCAGGATCCAGCCATAAATCCCGTTCAACAAGCTCTTAACAATGAAATACCCAACTATTAGCTTAGACAACCACTTACTCAAAACCAATACTATTCACGAGTTTAGCTAAAGCACATTCTCCTATGATCATCAGTCCCTGGCCTGGGCACTTCAGTCTCTCTGTTTATCAAACAATAATGGAATTCTATTTAACGGCGCGGCGCGGAGTTCACTGCCTCTGATAAGTCTGCATCGTAACTTTGCCCCCGGCCATCTGCTCCTTTCTATTACTGCCTTGTCCTGGCTCACAGATGGATGAATCAGGGCCTGGAGAGCAATACAACCGTTACCCATACACCATCATCAAAGCCGGTGTCCACAGCTGCTCTGAAGGCCTCACTCTGACCAATGGGATGCTGATGAGCTCGGCCTCAGATGTGGATGTAAATCCTGGGCCCGATGCAGTAATCTCCTCCCGGGAATCTGACAGCATTGTACTGTTTCTCAGGTGAGGAGGTGATCCGCCTGGCCCTTCATGGGACATGATTCTCCCAGGGTCTCCTCTGTCCTAACATGAGACCCTGCCTGGAGCAGTTTCTTCTTTGCCCAGAACAACAATTTTCCAACAATAACGTCTTTGAGTCATAGTCACTAGAGCAGTTTTAGGGTTGATAGAGAGTCCTTTCCCACTTGGCATGGCCACTGCTCCTAAGAAAGACAGGGCTGGTGAGAGAGCTCGGCAGTGACGAGCACTGACTGCCCTTCGGGAGAACATAAGTTTGGTTCTCAGTATCCACACTGAACAACCTACAACCATTTATAATTACAGCTCCAGGGGATCTGATGCTTTCTTCCAGCCTCTGAGGGCACCTGCACGTATATGACACACACATATAGACGCGCTCGCACACAGGCACACACTCACACACGCATGGACACATATGTACACACAAATAAAAATAAAATGCTTTTAAGAAACAGAATTATTGCACTTCTAAGTGCACTCGTAACCCTGTGATGAGCTCACCCCATGCAGCCTGTGTTCCAGCCTAAGTCTGGGCTATTGGAAAGTAAGATCTTCCTAGGCAAATTTACCCAAGATGGGTGCAAGACCTCAGGGTCAGAATTCTAGCAGTCAGAATTCACCCAAGCTGTTTTAAAGCACTCTGCACGTGATAGTTTTCTAGGTTTTGGTAGCGGGCTTGCATTCCTGGACCCCTAACCTGTGTGTCTAGAGGATGCTTAGCATGGGACCCTGACCCCTGGCACCATGCCCTGGCCTCCAGGGCCACTCAAACGTCCACCTCGCAGGAAGCTCAGCAGGTGCCCTCCTAGCAGGCATGTTCTTTCCTTCTGGTGAGTGGGCAGGTCACACGTCCTTCCTGGACACCCTCAGCTTCTGTCTGCCCCAACATTATTGTCAAGGTGAAAGTTAGTGTACAGCCAACCGTCATGGGGACTCTTTTCAGCACTCTGGGCGGCCAGGGCTGCCAGGGAAGAGCACAGCCTGCTCAAGTGTGGTTATCTTTTATGCTCTCTGCGTCTCCCAAGCTGGAGACGCGGGGGCAGAAGATCAAAGGCCACCAGACAGGGCCGGACACCACTTTGATTTCCAGGGGCTAAAAATGAACAGATTTGGGAAGGCAAAACGCCCTCCCCACACATTATCACACACACTGCTCTCTCTGGCTTCACTAAGCAATAATGAGAGTGTTGAGTAACAAGACAGGGCCGAGCCAGGCCGATTCCTTCCGGCGATGCCATTGGACAACACGGCTCAACGTGCTTCCCCTCAATAAACCTGTCATGTGTGCAAGGTCCTCGGTACGACCTTGAAAGGCACACATCCTGCCAAAGGCTCTCTAGTGCAGTAGGCCTTAGCCGCCAGACCATCCTTTCTGCAGTGGCTGCGCCCTGCGCACTGAGCTCTGACTTTATTCAGCTTACGCAGGACATAAAGGCACCTCGGAGAGGCCAGGGGCTGCACAGGCCCCGGGGGCCCATGGGAAGGTGCTTAACCTATGCCGGGAACAAGCCCAGAATGGGTGTTGGGGACTTCTAGGATTAGGCCTACGGCTACGGGAGACCATCTATCACGTTGAGGAGATTTTTGGGAGCTAGAGGCTGGAAGCAGGGCTTGTCCTCTGAGCCCACCTCAGTGGGTCCCAAACTAGAGCTAGGTCCTCCCATTCATGTGGCACAGAGCCACCCACACCACACAGTGCTGGGACACAGAAGATCTGGGCCTGGGGCAAGAATTTGATTTCATTAAAAAAAATGTTTAATTGGTACAAAATTAATTCTATATGTTTCTGGGGTGCCATGTGACACTTTGGCTCACATCTGCCTGGTCGGGGGGGGGGGCGACTGCCTTTTAAAACAAGCTCTCAGGCTGTGCTCATCACTGTAAGCGTGACCTAGGGCTGGCAGGGTGAGATGAAGTAGAGTTCTGAGATCAAGCAGCTCGTGGACTCCTGGAATGGCCCTCCGCTGTTGGGGCTTCTAGAATAATCACAGAACAGTGGTATTTACTGGATTTTGTCCAAAGGTCGAGTGCTTTTCCTAATGCCCCCTTAAACGTGCAGACAACCCCTCTGTGAAGATGCTCATGGTGCAGATGGAGAAATTGAAGCCCAAATGGGGGCTCTCTGGGTTGGGGGAGCCGGTGTGGGGGATGGGCCCACCCTCATCACTTCTTCACATGCGATACTTGTTACTGCTGCCCCAGTGAGGGTGTGTGGGCTGAGGTTTGTGGTATACAGACATACTGTTCTTCCTGGTCCCGCCTTGCTGCTCAATTGTCACACATTAAATTCTCTGCCTGTATTCCAGGGGCCTCCGGCTGCTGCAGGGGCTGGGAGTCCCTGGGTTCCTCTGGCCTCTCCCAGGCCCCTGAAGTCAGGAGGCCAAGCCACTCTGGTCTCGCCTAAGACAGTTAATAAGGCTCCCGATGACGGATGAGTATGGATCTCTGCACCACTAATTTCCGTAACTATCACTCTTTGAAAGACAGCTCGGGCCCGGGTGCTCCTGCCCTTCCTAAACAGAGCTGTATTATGTGGCCAAGTTCAGACTGGTGGATCCCATTTCAGGCATCTCACAGGGCTGCTGCCTCAGAAACCTCTGCAAGGTTTTGCCATCCACGACCCAGGCCGTCTTGGATTTCCTTCTCTTTGTGCGTCCCCGCTGACCCAATTCCCCCTGGGTGGGCACGGAGTCTCTGCAGCCCTCCAGCATGGAGCCCCTGTCCTGGAGAGGAGGCCCATAGAGCACAGTGGATAGGAGCTCCCTGCCTCTCAGTGATAGCCAAACACCAATGTCCCCTGTCACTAAAGGGCTGACCAGACTCTGGTTTGGGTTCAGAAATGGGAATGAGGTCACACATCTGTGGTCATCAGCCACACTCAGGAGGATGGGATGCTCTAGAGGGCTTGACAGCCCTACAGTATCACAGGCAGGGGGCAGCCGGGCTCTTTGGCCTCACCCTCCCCTTGGGAAGGCTAAAGCTCTGAGCTTTTCTTGGCTCCTAAAGGGTCAGGTCCCTTCCTGGCTCCAGCCCTAGGGATTCCTAACGACACTCCAGCATTCAAATGCCTGTACCACGGGGCACTTGCATGAGTGGCACGGCTGCCACGTTCCGCAGCGTCCACTAGGTAAGCACCAGGCACTGACGTCTCTCAGAGCAGAGGCGTACACTTGCAGATCTGTCCTTACCGCCATTCCAGTCCCCATGCTAGACTCGGGGTATGAGGTCAGAGGCAGCTCTGGGGACCACAGGCGGGGCCCAAGTGCAGAAAGAGAGTCTTATTTTGCTGGGACCCGGTACTGACCGACTATGTGGAAACTCAGGCTGTCGTGAGTCACATGGGCCAGTTCCTGGGCAGTTGGCTTTGAAGGCTTTGCCCCTTGCCGTGGGTCAGGAGCTCAAGTGCTGACTGACCTTTGGCAGCACGAGGGACACTTGTGGTGACACGTTAGCCTTTGAGGCAGTGCATAAGACTGATAAGTGTGCTTCCTGCAGGACTGTCTTAGGGTGCCCAGAGGGCATTGCCATAGACATGGGGACATTCAGGCATCAACCATGATAACCCTTGAAGTCCAGGCCTATGTCCACAGTGTTGTTACATTCTTCCTCTTGTCCCTGCTGTGGGGCTCTTGTATTGACCAGTGAAAGAACTCTAGACCTTTAGGACCCCACAGCCCAAAGCACAGGCCAGAGAGAAACTAGCTTCTGCGAGCACATAGCCCCCCACAGCTGGTGATAAGGGTGAGGTGGGGCAGGATGGGCAGGGTTGAACAGACCTAGGTTTTTTTTTTTTTTGAGACAGGGTTTCTCTGTGTAGCCTTGGCTATCCTGGACTCGCTCTGTAGACCGGGCTGGCCTCGAACTCACAGCGATACCTCTGCCGCCTGCCTCTGCCTCCTGAGTGTTGGGATTAAAGGCATGTGCCACTACCACCCGGTCTCAGACCTAGCTTTGAGTTCCAACTCTTTGCATTCACTAGTGGGTGAGCTAAGCAGTTTCTTGTCTCTCCGTGCCTCAGTTTCCCTCTCTGCATAGGGAGGGTCACAGGCTTGTGAGTTATCGTTGGGCAGGGTCAGTATGGCGTCCATGCATTCAGGATAGGTGTGCTGAGCAGAGGCTGTGGGTACTGAGCCTTTAGCTGTTACCCTGGCCCTTTGGCTGTTTCTGGTGGGAACACCAAAGGGGCTGGTGGAACCAAGATCCATCCAGCATGTTCTAGAAAATTCTCCCAGGCAGGGCAGGGCTGTGGTAAAGGGGTGAAGCAGTTCTCCTCTGAAGGGTTAAACCATGCCTCTCTTGGTCCTCCACCCGCCGCCCACTGCCGGCTTTATCAACATGCGCCTCCTATTACCCACACAGCTTACAATATTTTTGGTGTCTGTATCAAGTTGATTCAATTACTAAGACCACTGTGCAGGAATATTCCCTCCAGGGTTGGCCAGCGCTCAGTGCCCGTGGAGGGGGTGGGAGGGGCAGGCAGGAAAGGCATTCTTCAGAATGCTGACTATTCCTGGCAAACTCCCGTAATTGACTTTTAAAAAGCGGCATTAGCATTTAAATGGCCCCTTCGTTATGGGGTGAAGGTTCAGGGAATATGATCAATTTATTGAGCCCTTCAAATGTTCTTTTGATATTTATTTTTCCCTGTGTCATGCCGTGGGGGCCTTTTCCAGCTCCCTGTCAGCAGTGCAGGGGTTTGCTTCTGCGTAGACTGCGCCGCCACCGCCCACCTGCTCTAGCCTGAGATCTTCCTTCTTAAGGAAGTGTGCCAGCCTGTGCCCAGAGGCCTAATGTACCCCCCCACCCCCACCCCCACCCCCAGCTGGGTATGCAGAGTGTCTGCATGGTAGGTACACTCCTACTTTGTCACTGGCCTGTGGACTGAGGCTACAGAGTACATCCTCACTGACCATCCCAGGGGGTAGCAGGGGGCAGCTCGCCACTCGGGATCTACTCCTGGATGAAGCAGAGTTTCAGACAGCCAGGTGTGCATGGGCCGTGGCTGGCCAGGACCCAGTCCAGTGTAGACAAGTGGGAGCTGGTGAAAAAGAGACCCAGTAAGCATTTCTGGTCACGGGAGCCAGAGGCCTGTAGTACCTGTGTTGGCTGTGAGCTTTGTGAGTGGGGACGGAGTCCCCGGCTGCACAGAGCTGGCTTTTGCAGAATTACAGGGATCAAATGTAAAACGAGCTATGAGCAGCCTGGGGGAACAATGGATGGAAAGGAGAGCAGAGCTGACTCTCCAGCCATACCCGAAGGGGCAACAAGAAAGCTCAGGTGGCCACCTGTGTGGAAGAGGGCCTCAGGGTCACGCCTCTCCATGGGACACGCTACCTCCGTGCTGTTCACACGCCCACACATCCTTGCTACTACCCCAGTTTGCCCCGGAGGGCTCTAGAAATCTCACCAAGGATGCTGGGCCTCTTAACCAGAGTGCCTTGGGGGTTCTCAGGAATTAACCGGGGGGCCCCTGCTTCCTTTACACCCGTTTATGTTTTCTGAGCATCAAAGCTGAAGGCTCAGAATGAAAGACACAACCTCACACAGCTCTGGGAGCTCATCTCGGTAGGACTTGCTGCCAGGGAAGGGTCTAGTGTGGCACATGGTACCCAGTACACTGAGCCGGAGGCTTCCCTCAGTTGCTGCAGATCAAACACCTCTCCCCACAGTCGGGGTTGTGTCCCGTCCATGTGTCATCACTGCCTCCCCCATGTCCCCCTCCCCCTCCCACCACCATGTCCCCAGAGTCCAGACCGCCACTCTGGGGAGTAAACTGCTGCGTTTATGGCTTACAGCCCTTTTTGTTTTCTTGGAGGCCTTCTATAAGAAAGTAGAGGCCCAGCTACTAGTTTTATGGACCTCTCCCTGGCTAAAGATGAGGTCACCAATCCATCTTCAGCGTACAGCAAGCCTGTGGTTCCCTAGGATCAGTCTCTCTGGGACCCATCTGTGGGAGAGCAAGGCACAGATAGGACAGCACCCCAGGGCCATCCCAGGCACTACACGGGTGCTCTGGGAGGCTGGGTGAGGTGCTCCCATAGGACCACAGTGAATTCCGTCCTCCACGAAGCAAATCTCCAAGCACGGGACTCATAAAACTGTAGCTGGTGACATCAGTCACACACGTTCCTCCCAAATGTTCCCAGGTCTGTCATAAACCCACAGTTTGGGGGTGTGTGAAGCCACTATTTTCTCAGCTTCTGGCCTCTTTCTGGTGTGTCAAAAGGTTTCAGGGAGCCATGCAATTTTAAAATGAGGCCCTGGCCCGGGGGTGGGGGTGGGGGGAGGGAGGGAGGGAGGGAGAGAGAGAGAGGGAGGGAGAGAGAGAGAGAGAGAGAGAGAGAGAGAGAGAGAGAGAGAGAGAGAGAGAGAGAACCATGAAGGCAGAACATTTCTCACACCACTGGGCCTTCTCAGACACTGAGAAGTGTCTCCCTCCCGCAGCTGCCTTCCCAGAGCCTGGCCTGGGCTCCCCACAAGTTTGTTGATATTAGAAGTGCCAGGTTACCTGGTTAGCTGTGACAGCCCCAGCCCTCCCCCACCTGTCACTCCCATACTGTCCAGCTGATGGAAGCCTCCACCCCCCCAAAGGCTCCAGAACTCCCATCTCTCTCAGGACTAGTCTGCTTCAAGGATCCCTCCCTGGCAACCAGCCACACTTCCCATGATGCCCTTGGGGCCCCAGCACCAGCCTTGTGTTTGTCTTCCGAGTGAGACCTAAGTAGTAAGTTAAGGCTGGGCACCTGCTTGCTGGACAGGAACTCCAGACCAGAGCCCCAGGGCACGGCTATGTAACAGCCAGTCAGTCACAAACAAATTGCCAGGGAATGGGGAAGCCTTCCGTTTTGCCCCCAGAGTAGAACACTGACATTTTAGGGGCCGTAACCAACAGAGCCAGGCCTCTAAAGGTGTAGGTTAGTGTTCCCTTTGAACATACAGATAGCCTGGGACTGGAGAGGAGCCATTTTCTCTTCCAGCTGCCCAAGCCCTGTTAGTAGTCCCAGCCTCCCTCTCTCCTGGCCAACTATCTGACAAGGAGACACCAGAGGTCCACTGAGGCAGAGGTGGCACCTTGGATGGAAAGTGCCTTAGAGTGCATTCTCACCTTCAACCCCCAGCAGCAGGTGCAAACCCGCTATTAGGGATGCTGAGCGGCTGATCCTGGCTCCAGGTCTGAGGGTTCTGGCCCCTCCCTCCAAGGGTGTGGCTCTGTGGCTCTGGAGTAGGGGCACCGTGGAAACTGTTTGCCACATCTCTAAAATCCCTGGTCCCCTTGGTGCAACACAGTTGCTCCCTTCCCTGCAGGGCTGTCCTTAGGCTCAGGGCAGGATCCTGCTATCCTACCTCAAGAGAGGAGCCCAGAGGAGCCCACCCTCTTCTGAAGGCTTACCTGGGACTGTCCTGGGAAGGCCTGTAGGGAGGTTCAGCCTGGCCTTGTCTTTTCTAAAAGGCATCTAAAAATGCTAACCGCCTTTTTCTCCCCCTGGTGATCACTGGCCTACCAGGAGAATGCTGGGTCGTCTCTCTGCCACACAGGCACTCTCAAAGTGCTCGTGTTCAATGACCACAAAGGGGTTTACATAAGGAGTCAGGCAGGAACTAAAATCTACCAGTCTTTATTTTAAAGGTTCCCAAAAGGCAGATCATGTCTAGAGGAGCTGTGATATTTTGTGTTGGTTTTTGAAGTTGTCCCAGCTTGGGCAATAGAGGGCGCCTGTACCCCAGCTTCAAGGCTAGGTGGGCTGTAGCCCCTGGCCAGGAACAGGCCTGGTGAAGGAAACTGCCTGGCTCCTTAGCCCTCTCCAGGTGGCCACTAGACACAGGTGAGCACCCCAGGCCGACGCAACCGCAGGCCACCAGCTGTCATTCTCTCTAGAGTCAGCCCTCTGTGCTGTCCCTAGTGTCTCCCCACCAAATCTGAGGTGCTTGGCTCCGCAGCAGCCAGGCCTTGCTCCACTTGCGTGGGGGCCTCTGGAGGAGACAGTGAGAAAGGCAGCTGGTCCCCACGGTGGGTGTTTACTTTCCCTCTCTTTCCCTGACTTTGGAGAAGTTCTAACTCTGATGGGCAGTGAGTCCTGAGAGGGAGGGAAAGTGACAAGGCCAAGGTCACTTGTGTCCTACACACATGCTTGTCCACAGGGCCAAATAAAGTGTTGAGAGGGACAGAATCAAAACCCAGACCCACCTGCTTCTCTTCCTGCTGAGGTGTGTGTGGTGTGGGTGTGGGGGTATGGGGGTGTGTGGGTGGGGTGTGTGGGGGTGGGGTGTGTGCGGGTGGGGGGCTAGGGGGCTTCTAAAGCTCAGGCCACAGCCACTGAAAGATGGTGGCTTGATGACAAAAAAGACAGTGAGTAGAAAGAGATGTGACTGCAAGTTCTCATTTGAGTCTTCAGGAAACCCCGACTCCTTTTCAGAGGGACCCCAGAAGTGGCTCTCTCAAGTACTGACTGATGCTAGGTACTACCCAAGCCTGAATGAACCCTAAGCCTCAGGTGATAAACCGTGTCTCCCTGGAGGGAGGGAGCAGTTCCGGGGTCACCAAGGGTCACAGAACCTGCCATGAAAGTAACATCCAGCCCGGGGGACCCAGCGAGTTCTCATCCCAGGGGTGGAGCCCCCATCGGCTCACAGAGCAAGTGCGGTCAGGCCAAGATCTTAAGGCTGTGAGAGCCCTTCCCAGTTTCTGGGAAGCTGGTTGCGCTGTGAGAAGTGGGTATTCAACTGCACCCCAACGAGGTCCCCGCCTGGAGCAGGGACACAGCAGAAGGCCTAGCTGGCAAGAGCACGGAGCTTTGAAGTGTCAGGTGGCACGCAGGGATTCAGAGTTCACCATGCTAGGGAGTTCACTATAGTATGTCCAGAGCGCCAGGTTGGGATCAGAGTCTCTGAGGACCTGGGGGGTTGGGGCAGCTGGCAGAGTCGGCCTGCGTTTCCACGGCGGATGCCAGTGCCTGGCATTTTCTGGCCTCTCCATGGAAATGTCTGCATGCTAATGTTTGGCTACCCCAGCCCCAAGCACATTCCTCTTCTAGAACATTCTGAGAACTCACGGCTCAGGCCTGTTTATAGGTAGGAGAATGGGGCCAAGTTGGAGACCAGATGCTTTTAATTTGCAAATCTAAAGGGCTTCCTTGGAAGAGGGAAACAAACATGGCTCCCACTCCTCCCAAGCAGAGGCTGCACAGGAACCTAGGTGCACACGTGAACACGACGCAGGGACCTTGTCACACAGAAGGCAGGCGGTATAAACCCCATGCTGCCTGCCTCCAGAGGGCTCCTTGGGGCCTTCTGACAACTCTGTTGCCCCAAGGTTGCCCTTTTAGAGTCCCTACCACGACCCTTTCCTCAGCTTCATGCACCCATTTGTAAAGTACATACTGACGACCTGGTACCAGCCAAGGGTCTGGACCGAGAAATCAGCCCTAAGACAGATATGCTGCAATGGCCTGGCCAGTTGGAAACCCTTCTGTCCCCACAGTCACCATCACTGTCTGAGGGAAGAAGAGGTCTCCTGCTGACCCTTGCCTCTGATTTCTATTTTCTGAAAACACAGCTTATCAATCCAACCATAGTTGTATCAGGCTTTATGATAGCTCGCCAATAACTCTGATCAGAACCCATCAAGCTGACACAACTCCTCAATGACTCCGATCATAGCTCATCAATGACACACGCACGCTTCCTTCTTAACCCAGGAACCATCCCCCCCCACAAGATCCCTTTTATTAGTTTATTATTATTGTTTTCAAAATTAAACAATCATTATCAGACCTTGAAGAAGGCTTTAGTTGGCAATAGTGGCTAAATCTTCAAACCTCAACCACGGGTTTGGCTTGGGTGAGAAGCTGCGCTCCACAAGTCACTCGACAGGCAGGAGTGAGGGGAAGCCTGAGGTCTGAGGGTGGGTATTCTGGGATGGCGGTCTCTGTGTTCTAAACCTGGATTCCCTGAAAGAAGCTGCTTCACTCATGTGGGGTTGCATGCACATAGTATGTGCATGCGTGTGCGTGTGTGCGCGTGTGTGCGTGTGTGTGTGTGTGTGTGTGTGTGTGAGACAGAACTCTTACTTTCCATGTGCAGTGCAAGAGGAAACCGTCCTTTGTCAGAACCACTTGCACTGGGTGATTCTGACAGGAACCCTCACACTTCCTGAGAGCTGTCCACAGCCATTGCCATCTGACACACACAGACACACAGACACACACAGACACACAGACATACACACAGACAGACAGACACACACACACACAGACACACAGACATAGACACACACAGACACAGACACACATACACAGACACACAGACACAGACACACACACACACACAGACACACACACAGACACACACACACATACACACACACAGACACACACACACAGACACACACACACACACATAGACACACAGACACACACACACAGACACAAACAGACACACACACACACACAGACACACACACAGACACACACACATACACACACACAGACACACACACACAGACACACACACACACACATAGACACACAGACACACACACACAGACACAAACAGACACACACACAGACACACACACACACAGGCACACAGACACAAATAGACACACACACACACAGACACACAGACACACACACAGACACACAGACACAAACAGACACACACACAGACACACACAGACACAGACACACACACACACACACACAGACACACAGACACAAACAGACACACACACAGACACACACAGACACAGACACAGACACAGACACACACAGACACACAGACACAAACAGACACACACACACAGACACAGACACACAGACACACACACACACACAGACACACAGACACAGACACACACACACAGACACACACAGACACATAGACACACACAAAGACAGATACACACACAGACACACACACAGACATACACAGACACACACACATATACACACAGACATGTGTACACACACACACACAGACACACAGACACATGTACACACACACACAGAGACAGACACACACACACAGACACACACAAAGACAGATGCACACACAGACACATAGATACACACACAGACACACACACACGCTCATGCATGCTCAGGTCAGCTCCACAGTCCCCTCTGCGGTGTGTCCATCTTATGCCTATTCTGAACTGCATCTAAGCTTTGTGTGCAGCTGAGCAACTACTGGTAACCGATGACTTTTTTTAAAATTTAAATGTTTGTTTCATAAAGGACATAATCATAATTATGACTTGGGAGAAAACTGGTATTTCTCCCTAAGAGAGTGGGTTTCTAGACTCATGTTTCCCTAGCTGTGTCAGGGAGGCACCCATCAGTGATGGTGCATGTACAGGTGTGTGTGGGTCACCTGTCCAACGCACATTTGCTGACCTTGTGGGGTACAGTGCTCAGAGGACACACTGAACATAGATAGGCCAGTCTCCCTGCTGGTGTCTCACACAGACCCGAGCCCAGGTGGGTTTCCCTGTGAGGACTGGTCCTTGGGCACCTGGGACACTCAGGTGGCGGCAGAGCTCCTCTTTCTCTTGCCCATCTCTGCTGTTCCTGCCATCTTCCTGGCCCTCTCACCCAGTCCCACCCACCCAACCTTCCACCGTTCCCATCACGACGCCACCAGTCCTTCCAGATGGGGCAGGCCACGCTGGAAGATCTCTAGCAAACACCTGCCTTTTGGTGAGAGGGAGACTGTCAGTGTACCCCCAAATGGGGGTGAGATACTTTTCAGGACACTAGCAGCTACTTCCACACCCACTTTCTTTGTCAAAGTAATGCTCAATGAAGCTAGGTCCAGCCCCGGCCCAGCCCCCATGGAAGCAGGCTGATGGTGACAGACAGAAAACACTGTAGACCTGTCTGGTACAGATAGCTGGCTTAGCTCTTTTCCATGGCTGACCAGGAGGAAGTGCCAAGCATGGGGTGGGAGGTGAGGGGTGGGCGGTGGGGTGGGGGAGATGCAGCAGAGGAGTGGTCCACAAGCCGTGGTGGACTTGCCCTGTGGGAAGGAAATGTCTGGATCGTAAGGGTTCCAATCCTACCGTCACATCAGCAGAGACTCTAGATGTCTTCTGGAGATGTGTCACCAGTGAGCTTGTCACTCAGGCTGGGGGAGGGACGTTGACGGTGAGGGCCATGGCGAGCCCAGGCCCAGAATGAAGCGGCCATGGCAGAACCCACACAAGCCCTGGAGAGGCTCCCTGGCGGGCATCCAGGCTAACGGCAGACGACCCTGCAGACCCTGCAGACCCTGCAGACCATGCAGCTGACACTGCGGCTTCGCGTCCAGTACTGGAACATCCCTGCCACGCGTCCATCTGCAGAGGACCATGCTTCTTACAAAGCACAGCACATCGCCCATCAGCAGAGGCCCTGCTGCCAGAAGACTGGCTAGACTAGGGATGCACACAGAGGATGCTGCCCTTGTGTCCTGGGCTGCTGATGCCCTGCCCCACGGCAGAGGCATGCAGTCTCCATTTGTCAGCCTCACAGCAAAACGCTTAGGGTTTTGGCTAAGGGGCCCAGCCGAGCTGCCCTGCAGAAGTCACTCTTTACCTGCCCCCTGGGTCCCACTGGCCACTGAGGACTGGGTGGTGGATGCTAAAAACTGGGTAAACACCATGATACGCAGTTAATGACAGGGCTGGGGGCCCTGGGAGGAGAAGGGGAACCATCAAGCTGTGGCACACACTCAGGGTCCCTGACACGTGGCTGCTGGGATCTTACTCCATTTTGCTTTTTTTTCTGGATGCGAAGTTCATATTCCGTGTATGGGAATCTCTCAGCATTAGCCCCTATGGAGAACTCGGCTCTTTGGAAGGTCTATGCATAATAAATGCATACACACACATATATATGATGTGTGTTGGATGTCTCTGCATGTGTCTGATGTACATGTGCATTCCTATCTATGTGCATATATGTTGGTTGCGTATCTGTGCATGTGCATATATGTGTATCTCATATGCCTGTGCATGCATTGCATGTGTTTCTGTGTGTTTATGTGTGTGTGTCTGATGTGTCTCTGTGCATGTTTCTAGCTTGTCCGTGGATCCATATGCATGTACATCTCTGTCTGTATGCATTTGTGTCTGTTCTGTCTCTGTGCATATATGCCTACTCTATCTCTATGCACACGTACATGCCTTTTGGTTTATCCCTGCACATATATGTACATGTGTATCTGGTATTTTGATATATTTGTGCATATGTGTGTCTGGAGTGTCCCTCCGTGTGTGGAGTTGGCAAATACTGGTTTCTCTGCAGCTCTGTGGGTCTCCCTGGGGCTAAAGTCCCATGGTGTCTAGGCCCCAGTATTTGAGAAGTTTCGTCTGGGCCCGTTGTTGCACTCTGTGGCCTCGTCTACAAAACGGGCCTGGTGGCAAGAAGGGGACCTACGGCCTAGCTGGGGTCATCACACCCTTCCGGTGGCAATGCCTGCTGGCCTCTGAGGTGGGCAGGGCCAAAGCCAGCGCATCTATAGAGAGGACGAAGCTCGCAGTACACAGTAAGGCCCCTGATGGCATAGCAGGCTCCTGGGCTAGATGCTAGAGCCTCCCTGGCTGCCTAGTGGCCTGACGGTGGGTAGGAGGCACAGGCTCTACTTCCTTCGTTTGTCTCAAGTAGACCAGCTTGCCACTGCCCCTCCCTCCTAGCCTGGTTCTTGTCTGTCGGCTGGTCACTGCACACAGTGATCACAGGCAGCAGGTGACGAATGGCTAGTGTCAAGTCCTGTCATACCAACAGGGTCCTGGGGGAAATGCAAGGGTCTCTAAAAACAGCTTTATTACCAACCTGTGGCCACAGAGATGATCAATCAAGCTGATCTGTGATGGCAAATGCTCGAGAGACAAGAGGCAGATGTTGGCCTTCTGGTGTGGGTAAGGAAGGTGGCGGCCAGAGGCTGCACTTGACTCCATTTCAGTGTCCTTCATGCACCCAAGCCTTCTATTACTGGGCAGCCTGGGGCCCAGGCTGGGGCTGCTGGCTAAGGAGGGAACTGAAATGACCAGATACAGGACTTTTCTTATCCATGGCCTTGTTTGCGGTCACTTGGGCAAACTGGAAGAAGGGGAGGTGAAGGCCTGGGAGCTGGTATCCCTAGGGACGGACGTGGAAAGAGATGAAACTTGGGGGTGGGGGGGCTCTCCTGCCAAGGTGATCCCGCTCCCTAGCTGGTGGTGGCTTCATGTTGCCAGTAGCTTAAGCCAACTCATGAAGCCAAGGAGCCCACGCCTGCTTCCTGAGCCGAAGGGCTGTTCGACTGAGGCGAGTCCAGAGGCCCTCCACCAAAGCAGCCCAGGATGGCGATCCCCACCATGGGCCCAGGTCTCCTCCCCCGATGGGCTGAGCATCAAGGAGACCCTGGCAGCAGCCTGGAGTGGAGAGGGGGCTGCCCAAAGCAGGATGAATCAGCCTTTTCTTGGGAAGTGACCCCCGCACAAGGACATTTTAGTCAGACATAATTGCAAGGAAAAATAAACCTGCCATAACAGAAAACAGCCTCCCAGTTGTCCCTCCCTTCCCGAAGCCTTTTCAATGCTAGGTCTTGGCAAATCCCGGCAGTGGTTAATCGTCAACATGATGCAGCGCCGGAGACCAAAGCCAGTCGAACGGAAATGGCGCCCTCAGAGTGATAGCACCTTGGTGGGCTGCTGGGCGAATGGGTGTGGCCAGTGGGCACACGTGGGCTGGTGTATGTTGTCACTCCAGGGCACAACATCAAGGAAGGGCATGCTTTGTCTCGGCTGTGATGGCTATAGCTCGGGAGGGCACCTCTGGCCTCTGCTCCCTGTGCTGGGACCACTGTGGCTAGCTGTGGCTCACTTCCTTCTCCTCAGCTCTGCCTCTGAGTTTCCATGTCACACCCCCGCCCCCAATCACCTGAAGTCGGGGCAAAAAGCTCTTGTGTGCCTTCAGTATCTTCCACACAGGAACTGGGTGGAGCTCTTGGGGGGGGGGAATCTGGATGCAAGTGGCACCAGCTGGCATTGGCTTGGCTTGGTGCGTCCAAATCTGGCTCCCACAGAAACAAATGGCAGTGTAGCCAGTCCCGGGAGCACGTCCTGTGTCGGATGACCCCTGCCTGTGGCCCTACCCTGCTTTGGGCAGATCCAGCCAGGTTCTCATTCCTCTGCCTCTGTCTCTGTCAGGATCTGGGAGGAGCCAGGTAGGCGGAATGGCCAGGGTAGCTGCTGTGTGCAGGAGTGGGGGGCGAGGTCTTCCAAGGTCTTCCGGATGGCGCCCACCACCACCTCCTCCTCACTGCGACATCCTTGCTCGTTTCCAAGAACTTGTCAGCGGGCCTGTCGAGCCAAGGGCTGACGAGCTGATGTTACTCACTTGGCTGGATTCTAGAAAACCTAAGCTCATTTGCCAGGCAAAATTAATGAGAAGAGAAAGACCTAAACAAGATAGTAATTTATGATTTCCACAGGGCCAGTCTCTCCGCTCCCCCACACATCAGGAGTACATCTCGTTTGGAAAACTTCTCCTAGCAGAGACAGGCTGGCCCAAGAGCTTTCTGGACCTGGGCCCCAGTCTGGAGCAGCCCACGGGGCAGGGGGGGGGGACGACCTGAAGGTATCGCTTTGGCCCCCTGTGTAGGGCCTACTCTCGGGGTCACAACACCCCTTCAAATGCCAAATCCACAGCATGTCAGGCACCCTGAATCCTCACACTCGCCTGGCAGCTGGGTTCAAAGGACCCAGGGCTTGTACCCCAAGGCCTCTCTTCTCTGTTCCCTGTCCTCACAACCATCCCCCCTGAAAACACAAAGGAGAAGAATGTGCCGGGAAAGCCAGCAATGTGGCGGCAGCAGCAGCAGCAGCAGCAGCAGCAGCAAAATAACCCTTTGCTAATGGCTACCAAACTTGCTGAGTGTCAGTTCTCGTGACTCTGTGCAGGGAGACTGCGAGGATCATGCGGCTTCCAGACAAGGCCTCTCTCCGGCAGGAGCCGGCGTGACAGGGCCTGGAAGGCAGGTGCTACTGTAATTAGCTATTGTTTGACTATCAAAAGTCAGGGCTGATTAAAGCCACTAAGCACAAGTGCGCTATTTTATTTCAAAGAATATTATGAACTGCACGCTGGGGCCCTTTCAGAGCGGACCTTCCTTCCGCAGCCGGCTAAGAGCCCATGCCAGCAGTAATCAAACGAGAAATCTGCATAAACCTTCAGGGTTTAATTCAAGCAGAGACCTTTCATTAGAAATATGTTACTTTATGAAATCTGGTCGCCAGCAAGGGGAGAAAAATGTGGCTTCTTAAGAAAAGTGAATGGCACCTCTTTAGTGATTAACCCAAGATTAATGGAGGCCCCCACTGCTCGGCCTCAGTCCATTTTATTGCTAATTCATTTAGGTACCTTTTCAGATCTGCCTGGTGAAAGTTACCTGCTAGGGCGTCAGGTTTTGGCAAGCAAGGATAGCCATTACGGTCAAATCCCAAATACACTTTTTATTAAAGAAGCTTTGAAAAGTGTCTTGTATTAGTCTTTTTTTTTCTCCTCCTCGCTTTTTAAGGGACTTTCTATTTAATGTACTAAATTAGTTAAAAACCTGGGTCCTGGCTCATTAGTCTCAGATTGATGCGACTGGTTCACTTTCAGGAGCTCATTCCCTGCTCGCCCTTCCACACCCCCTCCTCCCCCACACCCCTACACAGATGCCCCACACACGTGCATGTGGGTATGACCCACACATGCATGCCCCATATGTACACACACACATGCATATGCCCCTCAGACATATGCATAGTCACACATCACACACATACACAAACCTAAACCACACAGGAGCTTTCTAATATATACATATTACACACACACGATCAAGTACGCACACTCACACCTACACATTGGCATACACATACCCACACATACTTACAGAGATGTGCATGTATATGCATGCACCTCACCATATATATATACACACACACATGACACATGTATGTACTTACCCACACATGTGTATGTGTTATATACTCCCTGTACACATCCACACATAAATATATCCACGTGTGCAAACAGATATGCTCATACACATGTAAACACACATGCACACGTGATCATATGTTCCCAATGTAACACACATGAGCCCATACATGCTGTGGCCCTACATGTGTATATATCAGAGTGTGCTCAGGGTGCGGTGGATAGGACCAGGATCTATGTGGGAGGGGTTCCCCGTGTCCAATTCTTTGGGAAGCCATCTTGAATGTCTGGGCACTGGGTGGCAAGCCAAGGTTGCGGTTCCAGAGGCCGCAGTGGCCTGCTTCCCACAGACACACCAGGTACATGAGAGCCAGGTAAGGACCTGTGAAGTCTAACCCACCCCACCCTGTTCCCACGTGCCTTCCTTGCCGCTTCTGTGGAGGGGGGGGGGGTGTTGTGCTGTCTTGTGGGTTCAGATGAGACTCTGGCTGGCCAGGCTTAGGGACGCCTGGTCCTGGGGTGGGGATGGGGGAGGAGTTCCACCTCAGCAAAGGGAGGACCATTCTCAGGTAGACCAACAATGGATCCTACGGTTCTGGCACTGCTCTGAGAGGTTGCCAGACCTTCAGGAGGCCAGTTCCGGCCCCGAGGGTTCTACCTCTTGCCAGTTTCTGCCCAAGTCCTCTGCTGGCACACCCCTGTCGCGACGGAGCTACACACCATGTCCGTGCCGCACAACTCCGCCACGATGGTGAACTGCGTAGCCTCGAACGGTGATGGAGGGTAAGCCCCTCCTCTGTTAAGTCACTCCTGCCAGAAGTGTGGTCCCAGTGGTGGAAAATTAATCAAGATGGAGTCTCCGCTTGAAGGAAAAGAAAGTGTGGGGGCTTGTTCCTTATCCCCTGTTCTCCTAAGGTACAGTCGGCATCTCCTTGGCTCGTAGAGAGAGACCCAGAAAAGAGCAAGAGCCAGTGCAATGGTCTTAGAGGCTGGCTACTGACACACATGCTGCTGGCACCATAGGGGAAGGAGGGCCTCTATGTGGGAGACACCTCCTTTGGCCTCTGTGGGTTTGCAGATATCACAATCCTGTCACCAGTAAATAGATCTTACAGGGGAACCATGGCCGTGACCCCTCTAAGGCCCTGGCACTCGCAGAGAGTGGAAAGCCTAGTGGGTAGCGAGAGATGGCTGTGGATGCGGAGGGCAAGAACTAGGAACCGACTGCGGGGCCTGACTCACTCCAAGAGAGCAGGCGCAGCTCCTGTTGTCATGGCACCCACAGGACAGGCCACTGGCCAAGGGCCCAGTCACACCTCAGAGTAAGCCCATGTGCCATCCAAGGACCCTGGTCAGACAATGCCCAGGGCCCAGGCTTGGGAACAGCAGAGCTGTGTCCCTTTCCTCGGCACACGGAGTGGTAGGAGGCAGCCTTTGACTTGGGGGGAGGGCCCAAGGCCTTGTGTAACTGGTTCAGGGCCTGGGCGCTGGCTCTAAGGCCTGGATCAAGACTGAGAGAGTATCCTGCTACCCGCCAAGGGCAGGAGGAATCAGATGAAAAGCTTTCATGCCTCCAGAGCTGATTGGAGGTAGCCAGTACTGAGTGGGCTGTCCTGACTTGTGCAATCCCAGAACTGAGGCGATTATTCACAGCCCACTGTTGTGACATCTGCTGGGGAGGAGCCTGGGAGATAGATGCTTCTAGATCCAGCATCAGGAGGTGCTTCGCTGGGGACAACAGAGTCCCTGAAGGGATCCTGACTGTGGAGACAGCGATGTGTGTCACGCTGCCTCTGTACAGGCTAGGCGTGATCCTGAGCACCAGAGTACAGGTTTTCTGGACCCCCAAGAACTTTCAGTGAAAACACAGCACTCCTACGCTCCCCTCTGTGATGTGGCTAGCCCTGGGCTGTGTGTCAAATAAAAGTTACATCACAGGACCCAGGCCTGAGACAGTACTGTCCTCTTAGACCTGCCCTACAGGAAGTGGAGCCAGGACCCTCAAGCCCTCTCAGGACAGCATCTAAGAGACTTCTAGAAGTTGCTGTCCTCCTGTTACTCACAAGAAGACTTTCCTCACCCTGGCAGCCCCACCCCAGGCAGAGAGCTCCAAGGTGGGGCCAGGAGAACTGTTGTCACTCACTACATGGAAACCGTGTCTGGCAGCAGAGGCACTCGCTCTGCAGTCAGGTGGCTGGGTCGGGGCTAGGAGACGACATGCCAGCATGGGCAGGTGAGGGTGTGGAGGCCCGTATCAGGAACCCTGACTTTGAGTCGTTGCTTCCTGGGACTCATGGCTGGTAACCTCAGTCTGAGTTTTGAGGCAGGAGCCTGACCCTGGGTATTTCTTCCAGCTGACACCCAGGCGCGCAGGCGCGGACACCCTCATCTCTAGTTCTACTCGCTGGACCTTTCTAGAAAAGCAGACCACATCCTGCACCAGTCCCTGTCCGCTCCTGCTATAAAGGGTCAAGGCCTGAGCTGCCGTCTCCACAGTGCCCAGCAAGGCCTGGAGATGAGAAAAGGCTCACTCACTGCGTTTCACAGGCAGCCTGGGCCTTAGGCTCCCACGGACACAGCATGCAAGCCAAACTACTCTAGTCCCTGTTATGGAGGGCCGAAGCAACTCTGGCCTCAGGGAGATGCTTGATGGGGAGATCTGAGGCCCTGGCCGGATGAGAACTCTGCGGCTTCTACCTCCAGGGTTCTGTGAGTATCTGAACACACTGGGTACCGCTATGGACATTCAGGATGGAGGCGGGGAAGAGGGGGGCACCTCAGACAATCTCTGGTGAGATGGGCTCTGCCCAGAGCCCCGCCCCCCGCAGTGGTAGCCAATGGGGGCCTGAGGCTGAGGAGGAGAGCGAGTGAGCTTCCTGCAGAGTGTGATAAGTTTCTGAAGCAGACACTGGAAATGAAAGGCAGGCTTCCTTCAGCCTGCCCCAGAGCCAGGGGTGGGCCTGCTGCCGTGGGGGCCTTGGGCCTGCTCACCCTCCTCAGTCAGTGACATGCCAGCGTCTTCTCACCCTCGTTCTGACCCCCCTCCCCAAGCACGTGTTAATTATCTTGCCACTGCTGTAATTTCTCCCTGTAGTCCATTAATTAAGGGGTCACAATCCCGGAGCATGTTTACCCAATAAGCTTTCTTTTTTAATTATCCTAATTGCTTGGAGACTGACGGAGACGCGGCCCCTTCTTCCCAGTGGATTAGCAGATGACAAACGAAGCTTCCTCGTGACCCACGAGGCGCGATGCTCCCTCAGCTCTGACCTGCAGCCCAGGAGGCTAACGCCGGGTGCGTGTGCTCATGTCCATGTCTAAGTGCGACATCCCACGGCTCGCAGGCCCCTGAGGTCAGCAACAACTCTGGTCCCTAGCACACAAGCAGGGCTCTCCTTCGAAAGCTGAGGGGAGCAATGGCTGCCAGAGTCGCCTCTGACTCAGTTGGAGTCCGGCCTCACCATCCTTCCCGGTGGGCTGACCAAAGCTCCCCGTGGCTGGACCAGTCCTCAGTCTCTGACACGGTTACCCATTGCGCCTGTGGTGGCTTACGGATAGAGAATCTCCACAGATTGCAAGGGCTGGCTCTGCCCATCCTCAGCTAATAACGGAGAGGGGAGAGGGGATTCAGTCCCCGAGGATGGCTGCGTCAGCCTTTTCCTACTGCGAGCAACTCAGAGGGTAAGAGAACGTGGCATCCGAGAACGGACTGCACAGTGCCGCCTGACACAGACCGGGTCCTTCAGGTCAGCACAATCCAGAGAAGCTAGGCGTCACTCTGCAGTGTCTCCCCCAAGAAAACAGGAAGCACAACCCCGAAAGGTCCTGCACACACATGCTTACACAGCACTAGTCACAGCGGCGTGAATGAACAGACAGGCAGGCCCGCTGGCACGTCCAGCCCCGGCACAGGCCACAGCACGCACAGACCTCGAACACATGGAGGGGAGTGAGAAAACACTCACTTTGCACGGGTTTGTCTCTATCCGGCGTCCACTGTGGGCTGACACCTGGTTGCTGGGAGCTGGGGGAAGGAAAACTGAGGTGTAGGCACAAGTGGGCGCAGTGTCTCTGCTGCGAGGCTCACGGAACCCATTCTGAGGCAGAGCATACAACGTGATGACGTGCTGGGTGCCACAACACGGCTCACTGTAACCGTCAGGTGTGGCTGTGTGGACCAACAATCCGGGTACTGGGGAGGCGGAGACAGACAGACAGACCCTTGGGGCTTGCCGGCCGGTTAACTCAGCTGAATTGTACAGTTGCGGGTGCAGTGGGAGACCCCGCCTCAAGAAAGACGCCGGACAGCTAGAGGGTGGCTCGGCAGTCAAGAGCACTTGTTGATTTTGCAGAAGACCTGAGCTTGTTTTCTAGCATACAAGGAGCTTACGACTTTCTATAACTCTAGTCCCAGGGCATCCGGTGCCCTCTTCTGGCTTCTGAGGGCACTAGACACATGTGGTGCACATATACACACGGAGACAACACACACACACACACACACACACACACACACACACACAATGTTAAAAAAAAAATAAGGTGGAGAGAGGTAGAGGAAGTTACCCAGTGTTGACCCCTGACTTCCACACACACAGTCATGCACATGCCTGCACATGTACCCAGACACACGTGAACATATGCAGCAAATGAAATTAGAAAGGTAATGCCCAGGCTTCCAAGTGCACCCAATCACACTCACGGCAGGCATGCACGGCAGTGGTGTATCAGGAAACCCACTGGGTCACCCACCCGTGGTGAGGGAAGGCCTTGGGGACGCAAGGACATTGACCACTTTGCAGCTCTCCAGTTCCCCCTAACAAAGCCCGACAGCAACACCTCAACTCATTTATTGGCCCCCTTCTAGTGTTGAACCACGGTGCACACACAGCCCTCTCTGGGGCTCTCAGGGTTGGTGATTAATTCACGTCTGCTGAGGTAAGCACCAGAGGCCTCGGGGGAGAGGAGGCGCCAGCTCCGTTCTTCTTGGTGGATTAGGCATACAAGTTCACCCTCAGCCACCTCTACCCGCTCTCCTGGCGTCTAGCTGTGCCAGGCAGGCCCGCCAGTTCCATGGAAGTTTACGTCTCCTTAATAAAGATTAAGATGTCAGAGGGCCAGTGTTGCACAAAATCCCACTTTTATTAACTTCTCATTACCAACTGAAGAGCGAGGCCCGTTTCTGAACTTCCGAAGCAGCGTGGCTTCTCAAGAAAATGGTTATTAATTTGCATTCATGATGGCTGGAGCTAGGGCGGTTCTTGCTGAGTAAGCAACTGGGCTGCGCGCCTCCCTGGCTGGACACAGAACAACAGGGACTTAATGAAAAGAGTTGACTGTGTGGCCTCACCCAGGACAGAGGGCGCATCCCTGGAGGGGGTTGGGACACCATGTGGTACCAAAGGGTCGAGGGGATCTCAGATCTCAGTCTTGACCAGAAACCAGTCCTAGGGCTCCGGTGGGCGCTGTCCACACACGTGCCGCACTGGCTGGACTCTGTGTTAGTCACTGCATCTCCCCGTCATCTCCCTGTTACATCCTTAGCTCCCATGTTCAGATCCCCAGGATGAACGTGGTGGCTGGCAGCAAGGGTTATAATTCAGAGGTCCCAGCTTGAAGAGGGGCACTGGCTGGCATCCCTGGTTCTTTTTAGGGTGACTCCTTGTCGCCCTGAGCATCTGAGTGTCAGGGTGTTGGCATCAGCCCCTCACAGTAAAATCATGCATCAGTGGCCCCCTTTCTTTTCCACCTCAAAGCCCCCCCTTTCCCTACTCCATCCTGCACTATAATCCCCGGAGAGTTGGTCCTCCCTCTGTACTGTCTACCTCCTCCCCTTCGCCTCAGTAGCCGTTATCAACTGTGCCCAATCCAGCTCCATTCTAGCTCCCGTTCCTTCTCTGACCACACCACACACACACCTGCTGCTATGAGCCCCCTACTCTGCACATGTCAGGCTTCTGTCCCCCCAAGGTCAATAAACGAGTCATCCACAGATGGGAACGTAAGGGACCCACCTTATTTGACCCCGAATCCAAGTCCCACGGGTGCTATGTGAGTCCTCTCCAGTCTCCTCTGCCCAACGGGTTGATGCTGGGAACGAAGGGCTAGCCTCACACACGCCATTACAGCCCCACACAATGTTCTCTGGAGACAGCTTCCTCACAGAGAAGACACCCGAACCAATGCCTGTCTCCTTGATCCCTGCTCACGCACCCTACACACACACAGCTCCCATTGTCAGTGACAGTGCTTCACTTCAGGGCCTTTTTATCTTCTACAGATGTAAAAGCGATCTGCACTCCAAAGTTTGAGTTCAAGTCTCTTCTCATAGATGCCTTGTGATGCACAGGCCCTCCCTCTCATCTTATGGTGGTGGCAGCAAGTTAGAATTCCTGTACAATCCCCGAGGACATGGGGAGAGTTCTCACCCTGCAGAGTACCCTAATGCTGAGAACCGGTGAGTTAGGGCAGGGGAACTAAGTCTATTCCACTAACAGCATGTTCAGCTGATGATGGATTTATTTCATCTTAACTCCACCCTGAGTCAGGGAGCCTGACGCACCCACAGCATCCCCCACACATGTCTGTTTTTATCATCACTACTAGCATTATCACCACCATCATCATCACCGTCATCATCACCATCATCACCATCACCATCACCACTATCACCACCATCACCATTATCACCACCACCATCATCATCATCATCATCACCGCCATCACCATCTCATCACCATCATCACCACCATCACCATCACCACCATCACCACCATCATCATCACCATCATCACCACCATCACCACCATCATCATCACCATCATCATTATCATCATCATCATCATCACCACCATCACTGTCTCATTACTATCATCACCATCATCAACACTGTCATCATCATCACCACCATCATCATCGTCATCATCACCATCACTGTCATCATCATCACCGTCACCATCATCATTACCATCACTACCACCACCATCATCACCACCATCATCACCATCCTCCCTACCCTTGATCACTGCAGTGGCCCACTGCCTTTGGTTACACAAGAAGTTAAAAGTTCACTGTCTCAAGCCCCACTAGGAAAGTGAAGAAGTCCCCTCAGTGGGCCTTAAATGCCGCCATCTATGCCCCGGAATCCTCAGCTCTACTTCTCAGGGCCTGCTTCAGAGAGGCCCTGCCTAGACCCTGTCCCTCAGCCCCGGCTGTGGCTACTGTGACCTTTACTCCTGACTTATACACTCTCCTAGGATTTTTACCTTTTTTCTTCTGTTTAAGGGGCTGAGGACTCAAGAGCCCCAAGCCCCTGGCATGTGTGCTCAAGAAACATACACAGAACTGAGTTGCTAATGAGGCCAGGCGGGTCACAGGCCAGCTCATCACTTTGTAGCTTTTGATAGCATCTCATTCCCTGAGCTCAGAACCCTGAGGAAAAGCCAGGCGTCAATGAAAGGAGCCCTCCACTGAATGGCTTCGTGAACGAGTTAGAGCGAGATGAGGGGGCATGTGGCGTAAGGGGAGTGCACAGATGAATGGATGCTGCTCACTCACCCCCCCTTTGTCATGTGACCAGCAGTTGACGTCCTGTGGAATGGCAAAGGTTCCTTCCCGAGAGCTTCCTATCTGGGCTATTGGATGGGCCTCTTCCTCTAGTCTAGGCCTCCTGGAGGAAATGGTAAGTGCTGCTGAGCAGGAATTGTTGCTGTGGCCCAGAGACGCCAGCTGCACTTGGATCCTGCAGGGTTGCACGAGACACACGCAGCAGGATGGGAGCTCGGCACAAGGTTCTGCATCCCTGCAAGTCCTGGTGAAATCCCCAGTGGTGTGACATTGCCATTAGTCCTGGCACACCTGGGCCCGGGGCTGTATCATGGCACACCTGGGCCCGGGGCTGTGTCCTCGCACACCTGGGCCTGGGGCTGTGTCCTGGCACACCTGGGCCCGGGGCTGTGTCCTGGCACACCTGGGCCCGGGGCTGTGTCCTCGCACACCTGGGCCTGGGGCTGTGTCCTGGCACACCTGGACCAGGGGCTGTGTCCTCGCACACCTGGACCAAGGGCCGTGTCCTGGCATACCTGGGCCCAGGGCTGTGTCCTGGCACACCTGGGCCTGGGGCTGTGTCCTGGCACACCTGGGCCTGGGGCTGTGTCCTGGCACACCTGGGTCTGGGGCTGTGTCCTGACACACCTGGGTCTGGGGCTGTGTCCTGGCTGGTTCTCCTGGGACTTAATAAATAAATAAATAAATAAATAAATAAATAAATAAATAAATACTTCAGAGCACTGGGTCCCAGGTGAGGATGAGATAAGAAGGAAGGAGATGGCCAGTGTCCCAGCAAAGCAAGTGGGTGCTAGTGATACAGAGGAGGTCTCTGGGGCCAGGTCCTCCCTAGACCTGACTTGGTTGGTACAGCATGTGTGGGCAGCCGTCATGAGTACAGGCTTGTGTAACTTGTTCTCCAGGGCCTGTTTGCCGAGAGGGAGAAGGGACTCTCTCACTGCTGTGTAAACACAGTCTGCAAAGGCCTCTGCGTTCTCACCCCTCTGGGCCGCAGGCTTATCAGGAGGGCTGTCTGGCAGTTAAAAGATGTTTCCCAGCATTGTGAGGCTACATGGAAACCAAGGCATGCCGGCCCCCAGGACAAAGGAACTCAAGTGTTTGAAATGCAAAAATATTTTGACCTGGCTACATCATTTTTCAAAGGGGGAAAAAAAAGTAATTCAAGGCTCACAATCTACTTGCTAACCCAGAGGAAGTTCTGTATTTCTTATTAATTCCCCAAGGCCCGCTTTTCTATGCGAGAGGCCGTCCATGAGGGCCGGGGTGTGAGGGAGGTTTACGACTTCTCCTTCCACTTCTTCCTGTTATTTTTTCTTCTTAACACCTTGTCTCGATGAATGAACTCTCTCCACAGTCCTGTCCCAGGCCTTATCTTTGGGGTCCATACTGTTGCAGAGCTAAAGTGGGCACACAGTGACTGCCCTGCGCTGGCTTCCCCCAGGTCACCCCACCCCTTCGCATGGTTCACTCTCCTGGTTCTTGGCTGCCCTTGGTAATGACTGCATCTTGAGGGGTCCTCGGGGGGCCCCTGGCTGTCACAACCGCCATTGCCATACTACTATCCCACCATGGTCACTTTCATCACAATTATCATAATTGCCACTTCCACCATCATCATTACCCAACCACCATTATCACCACCACTGCAGCCACCACCACCGCCACCATCACCACCATTATCACCACCACTGCAGCCACCACCACCGCCACCATCACCACCATTATCACCACCACTGCAGCCACCACCACCACCACCACCATCACCACCATGATCACCACCACTGTCACCATCACCACCACCATCACCACCACTGTCACCGCCATCATCACCATCACTGCCATCATCACTGCCACCATCACCATCACTGCCACTGTCACTGTCACCGCCACCATCACTGTCACCGCCACCATCACTGTCACCACCACCATCACTGTCACCGCCACCATCACTGTCACCACCACCATCACTGTCACCGCCACCATCACTGTCACCACCACCATCACTGTCACCATCACCACCATCATTTCACAACTCCCATCCCCCAACCTCTGTCCTTGCTACGTGCCGCAAACCCGTGCCAGGTGTCTTTTTACATATGCTCAACACATAGTAACCCATGTAAGCAACCAGAACTTTGAACTACTTTTCCCTACTACGTCCCCCGTGCTACAGACAAGGCTCTCGTGAGATTTCTGGGACATCTCGACGAGACAAGCAATGGAGATGAGACGAAGAGAGCTCCAGAAGGCCTCTGAAACCGCGCTGCCCAGACGGCAGGAAGTCTTCGCAGACGCCACAGGGCAAGAGTCGGTGGGCATTTGAATTACAGAAGCTGGGGGCTTAATAAGGAACGTGTACTAGGGGCCGTCCTTTCTATAACATATAGGAAATGGGGTCACAGCACAATGATTTCCAAAAAACGAGGAGGAGCGGAGACAGGATGTACCCCCTAGCTTCAGGAAGGGGCCTGGAAGGAACACAGGGTTCCTTTGTGTGTGGCCTTGAGGAGCCCGGGAGGTGGGCTGCTGGCTGCCAAGTCAACGCTCAATGGGTCCTCTCTGGGCACAGTGGGTACTCAAGAGCCTGAGTCCACCTGGATAAGAGGCTTCCCCACCCCCACCCCGACACCCACTGGGAACAGGCTGCCACTTTGTACCTGGCTGACCTTGGGAGAGTAAATGCACCTGTCCAAATCAGCTTTCTCGTAAGTACACAAAGAGGAGGTAACTGTGAGTCCCCCCAGAGCTCCTGAGATGTGGCCCAACAACAGGCAGGTTGGCTTCTGCCAATCACAGCCTGAGAGACACCCCAACGTGACTGCGGCTATCCCATCATGTCCCCGTTGCACACGGAGTTCCCAGCTATGTCACCTGCCACCCCCAACAGCAGACCCTCTCCTTCCGGCCTGCTCTGGCCCTGCTCAGGTGGTCTGAGCAGGGAGGGCCACGGTCTCCACTGGGAGCCACACGTGGACGGCCATGGGACAGCGGCGCTCCATGCCCCCGGCCCTTCTCCCTCTGAGGCCTAATTTGATGTTTTCTTCCACCTTGCCAGCTCCCTCTCCCTCCTGCCTCTGCACTGCTTGTCCAAAACAGGAGTACAAAGGGAGGAAGCTATTCAGAATCCCTCCTCCTCGGTTTATTTTTGCAGCTCTCTGGGGTGCCCGTGTTCACTCTCTTCTGATAATTATCTACCCTTTCAGGGCCTTAGGAACCCCGAGTCCCCAGTTTGGAGAGCTAGAAGGAAGCCCTGGCCTGGCCACGGCATGCCAGACTTTCTAAGTAAATGCTGCAACCGCAGGGGCTCACCCCCTTCCCTTGTTACCCTATGAGTCTTGTGATGTAGATTCTGTAGCCTTTGAGCCCCCACCTCTGCCTGCATCCTGCTCAGCTGGTCTGTGATGGACACCATATGACCTGATACCCTTCCCCCCCCACCCCCCGCCCCCCACCCCCAGCTCCACTGGTCTGTGATGGACACCATGCGCCAGACTCTGTCTGGGCGATAATTTTCCGTCCCCGACAACGAAAACATTTCTGAGGCTAATCCTCCAAGTCTCAGCCATTGCTCAGAAATAGCAGAGCCGAGACTCCAACATAAAATAATACATCTTGCTTTTTATGACTTCATTTATCAAGGCACACTGGAGCAACATCTTGCTAACTGGGCAGGAAGAAGCTGTTGTTTGCCGGGGTGCAGCAAGCTGATGGACGTGGGTGTCAGGTGGATAACAAATCCCGTTAGCATACAAAGAGACCAAGGCAGAGAGAGCGTATCCATTAGAGGGGGAAAAAAAAACCACAGTATTAAATAAGGGAATGGCATATCATGCTGAATCTGTTAAATTAAGAGCCACACTCCCCCTTACCAAAACCAATCTGTTATCCTTGCAGTTTCTCCCTGTATATGGCGGAGGAAAAGGAGGAGCTGCCCAAGACCAGGCTGGGCCTCCTACTCACTGACACTCCAGGGCCCAGCCCAGCCCATCAGCACATCAGCACATGGGGCATTCCCGCCTCAAAAGCACCGAGCAGGGCCAGCAAGATGGCTCAGCAGGTAAGAGGTGCTTATTGCTAAGCCTGATGACCTAAATTGTAGCCCTAGGACTCACGTGATGGAGGAGGGAGAGAGAAATGGCCCCTGAACGCTGTCCTCTGACCTCCCTCCACACACAGAGCCATGGAACTGCACACACACACACACACACACACACACACACACACACACACACACACACACGTAATTTTAAAAATGAAAAGATTACAGTAGATAAAGACCATTATAGAAAGCTACGACTGATAACGCTCAGACAACTGACTGTGGGGTGCCCAGCCCCAATCCATACATCTGCATCACAGCCCTAACACTGCACCTAAGGCTCGAAGAACATCACAGGGGCAGGGCAGGAGACTAGGATGTCTGCTTGAGACTGTGCCTTCTATATATGACAGGGACACTGCACCCAGGAAATTTCAACAATATGGTTGCCTAAATGAGAGACAGAGACAGAGACAGAGACGGGGGGGGGGGGAGAGAACGAGAGAGAGAGAGAGAGAGAGAGAGAGAGAGAGAGAGAGAGAGAGAGAGGGAGGGAGGGAGGGAGGGAGAGAGAGGGAGGGAGAGGAAACAGACCATTAATTGACATGGTATGGGGCCTCATCTCTAGAACTACAAGCAATTAACGGTTGCTGGAGATGGAGAATCAGTCTTCTCCGGGGATGAGCCCCAGGATGGGTTAGCCAATCCCAAGAGGTCAGCCATAAAGACACGCGAGCAACATTAAATGATCCGAGCAGGCTGTGTATACCAACTTACGCGCATGCACGTGAGACAGTCACAACTAGCGAATAAGCTATGAACTGGAGAAGGGCAAGGGTCGTGGGAAGAGCTGGATGGAGGAGAAGGGAGGGAAGAGTGATATAAACGCAGAACTCACGTATGAAATTCTCAAAAAAAAAAAAAAGAAAGAAAGAAAAATTATTTAAAAAAGGGAATAAACCGGAAAATTTAAAAACAAATATAGCACGGGGCAAACAGCACATCAGGGCCTTGCAAGTGTAAGCCCGTGAGGCACTCTCAGCTTGAAATGGAGAAGAGCAACAGCAGAAGACAGAGAGGAGCAGGGGCCTCTGCGCTTGTGATGCTGCTCTCAAGACCCCAACTCCAGGAGGACAGGAACTCGGAGAGTCAGCACCCTGGACAGCGCCCTGCCCCCCACAGTAGGTGCTTAGCAAACCCTTGTGCTTGTTCCCTTGTTCCGTGGGTGAAGGAAGCAGAGCCGGGATTTTCCAACATTCAAGGAATTCCCCCAAGGCAGCCCGTCTGGAAAGGGCTACCACGCCACAGCGGCAGCCTCCAAAACTCCTCAACTTTACAAAGCACCACGAAAGTTTTGTTTTCTCAGTGAACCCAGCAGGACTCCTCAGGATGCCTCTGGAACTTTCTGATTACAGGATGGGATGCAAAGAACTCTGTGGGGCATGGCTATAGGGACCGAGTGTTTAGCCTGGGCATGTGCTATGTACCCTTGCCCGAGGTATCTGTCACCCCAAATCCAGGTCAGTGGGACCAAAGGCCTCATTTGAAAGCAAGAAACAAACAAACAAAAGCTTAACAAACCGTGCCTCATGACGGTCACTGCCAGTATGCCTGCCAAGGGTCATGCTGCTGAGGTCAGCAGCGTGTGACACACTTTACACGAACTAACATGACAGCAATCCCAGCATTCCTCATGACGTTGTAATTTGAGACAATCCTCACCATATCGCCAGGAAGCAGCCTGCCACTGTGTATATCTCCTCCTCCTCATGCACGTACATCTTTCTGTGTGTTTCACACACGGGTATAATGTGTCACTTTGTCAAGATTATATATGCATATGCACATACATACATGTGGAGGCCAGAGGTGCGTCAGGTGCCTTTCTAGCCAGCTCAGCATCCCTCGATGAACTTGGAGCTCACCGGTTGGCTAAACTGGCTAGCCAGTGGGCTCCAGGGAAACATCCTGTCCCTACCTGGCCAGTGCTCGGGTCATAAGCACATGTTGCTACACCTGCCTTCCCCCCGCCCCCCCCCCCCCCCCCCGCAGACGGGGTTTCTCTGTATAACAGCTCTGGCTGTTCTGGAACTCCCTCTGCAGTCCAAGCTGGCCGCGAACTCATGGAGATCCACCTGCCTCTGCCTCCCAAGTGCTGGGATTACATGCACCACCACCGCCCAGCCTATGCATGCCTTTTTTTAAAAACAGAGTTCTATGGATTTGAACTCAGCTCTGCATGCTTTCTCATGAAGCATACAGCTGATTGACCCAGCTCTTAAAAACATTTAAAACAAAATAAAGACTCATTTTTCTAACAAGTTTTGGTTTCTGGGAACCTGAGTGCATGTACACAGCTCACCACAGCTCCGCCCCAGCCCCGACAGGGGCTTTCCCGGTGGTTAGCACACCATCCCTGTTAGGGATTACATTCACACTTGTCACAATTATTAAGCCAACACTGATACATCGTAATTGACCAGAATTCAGGCTTACATCAGGGCTAACGCTGAGTACAGCCTTCCCTGGGTTTGGACAGACGGACACTGCCTGGCATCTCCTGTCATAGCCCTATGGCGTAGTCCCCAGCTCTGGCCAGTCATCCCGCCACTTTTCTAGCTAAGCCCAGTGTCACAGATGTGGGCCCTGCTGATGGCTTCACAGACACAAGTCCACATGCATTTAAGATTTCCGCTTGTTCTCTCTGGTGTGGTGGTTTAAGCTGCAAGTCCTATCTTTGATATCACGTTGCCTAGATGATACGTTGGGGGCATTGGGCACTGGGTTGGGTTGGTTTATATACTCTGCTATTCAACCTTGCAACCGTTAGCCAACGACAGCCGGCCAGGAGCTACCCTGCGTTTCTTCTTCCTTCCCAGCCCAGGCATGTTCTCTCCTAGGAAAAGGCCCCAGGACACCTCTGAAGGCTCACTTCACAACTCCTGAAGCGAGTAGCCCATTTCCCCTACATCCCGAGGATAAGACGGCCGCTCTCAAGGGGTAGGCGTACCCACAGATTGGCCTGCATCCAGCACGGCAGGCGAGGCCACGATGGTCCAACGTGGAGGAAGGCCGGCTGTGTGCTCCTCATCCTGTCTGTCTTGACTAAGGCATCTTTCTTAACACTTCCAGAAAGATGACCATTACTCTTGCTTGTGACCTGTAAGCTAGCCAGGTATCGTCCAGGACACCACCTCCTCCAGGAAGCCTGCTGTCCCATCCGTTTTTATGGCATAAATCCTACCTGTCCTGCTGGCCAAGGCTAGTGTGGATGGAAGTGGCCATTTGCTCTCTCTGTACCATGACATGGAAGTGAGCCTATCTACTTTTTCCTCTCCCTGCTGGAGCCCAAGGGTCATACACTCCAACAACTGACAAGAGATATTCACATCCCGTTGGGTCCAGCCATCAGAGGCGAGCCATGCTCTGCTGAGCCATGAGCTTCCCGGCTTGTCTGTTTAAGTGAGTCTGGGAGGCTAGTTCGAGTCATTGGTTCCTACGATGTTTTGTCATCTAGTGTCCTCGTGACAATAACTTACCCAATGCATCTACTTTCAATGACTCCAGCTCACTTGGGCTTTGCCAGGTCCTGAACTCAGCTAGTCCTGCAGTGCACAGCGACTCTGACTTTGGCTGTCGAAGGGCCCAGATCAGCCTTATATCATGCGTGCAGAGCAGTGCTGTAGCCATGTGGAACCACTTAACACACTTAAAGAGTCCTTGCTACAAACTGGCTACTGGCGAGATTTGACAGTGTTGCACTGGGTCCTGTCCCGCCCTGTCTCTCCCCTCTCCTGTTTAGTAAAGCCAGGCCAGAAAGGTCTGCAGAGTGACAGTAAACATGCCATGAGGCTAGCGTTCTGTAAATGGCCACCACAAGTGTGGATGACACAAATGAGCTTGTATGGCACCTGGCACATAATGCCATAGGGCCAGGGAGGGGGAACCCTCCATGTTTGCCTGCCCTTCCCCTCCTTTTTCTGCCTTTACTGTGGTCCAGAAAAGGCACAGATGTGCTCCACAAGTTAGAGCCTGGATGGACCCTGGGACAGCTGTGACATCTGCACATGCACCCCCGCCCCTTTCCCAGAGCTGGAACATTAACAGTGGACGCTGAAGCCAGTGCCACCCTCTAGAGGAGCAGTGGGTCTCAACCTGTAGGTTGTGACCCCTTTGGGTCGAGTGTCATGTCTGATATCCTGTGTATGAGACATTTACGTTATAATTCTTTTGTTTGTTTGTTTGTTCGAGACAGGGTTTCTCTGTGTAGCGTTGGCTGTCCTGGACTCGCTTTGTAGACCAGGTTGGCCTCGAACTCATAGGGATCCGCCTGCCTCTGCCTCCCGAGTGCTGGGATTAAAGGTGTGCACCCCCCCCCCTACACTGTAATTCTTAACAGTAGCAGGATTACAGTTATGAAGTAGCAACAAAATAACTTTATGGTTGGGGGAGGGGTCGCCACAACATGAACTGTAGTAAAAGGTCGCAGCATTAGGAAGGTTGAGAACCACTGTTGTGGAGGAGTCAGCAAGCAGAGGACCCTTGGGGTTATCAGTGGGCTCCCACCTTTTCTCAGGACTGGGCAGCCCCCACCCCATGGCTACCACCCCTTAACCCAGGGCAGATGTCCTTTCTGACAGCAGGTGGGCTTCCAGAAGTGAAGGGATGACACAGTGTTCCACAGTGGCACAGTGGCCTGCCTCCCCCACCCCTGGAGAACTCCCAACCAACCAGGCAGCTGCCGTCCAGGGACTCCCCAACTCCAGCCGCATTCTGAGGTTCCAGGGCTACCCCCAGAGCACTGTGGAGGTCCTAAGGCGGGAGGGTGTGGCTCCTGATGCTCTCAGTGGACCCCAGAACCTGTCTGTGTGGCCTCGGACGCATCCCCAGCACCACTAGGACTGCGAGGAGGAAAGAGATTCAACTTGTGTATGCTGTGAGATGCTCCTCCAGGGATGCAGGGTTATTAGACAGCATGGCAAGATGACAGGGTGAAGGGAAGTGCCCCAGCATCTGTGGTGCCCAAGGTGATGACCATCCCTGTCCAGCCACGTGGTCGCCCCCACCCCGTCCTCCCCATCTAGGCCTGAGACTCTGGGCTCCGCTGAGCCTGTGCTTGTGTGTTCAGGGCAGATGAGGCTGCCCTCCAGCTGATGTATATATATCTCTCCCCTAATAGCGAGGCACAATTTAATTAACTCGATATTGCACCCACCTGAAGATTACGGACGGGCTTTATTGACGCTTCCATCTGGCTCTATAAAGCCAGTAATGCAGCAGTAAATCCTGCTCAGATGCGGGGTGCTGGAGAGGCCGTCCCACTTGGCCTTCTTCCCCAGTACTCTCTGCAAGGGCTGCTCTGGTGACAGAGACAGGGTTTGAGACCACTACCCACATCACACACCACACACACACACACACACACACACACACACACACACACGGTCACCTGTATGCACATAGGTACTGGTTTGTTGTGAGGAACTGACCGTGGGTGACTGTGAACTCTGTGTTGTAGGTGCACCTCTGCCCTGGACACAGATGCTGCCTGAGCTGGGACAACCAAGCCCCTGCTCTCTCACCTCTATCGTCGAGGAACTGCTACGGTCCCCCGCTGCCCAGCCTGTCCAATCCAGAGCAGTACTGGCTGCTCCCTCCATACCTGGCTAAATCCCCAGACCCTGCAGAACACTAAATCTAATCATCATGTGCTGTTTTCAAAAGGGGACAGTGTAGTCACACTTTCAAAGTCCAAAGCCAAGGGCTCTGAAGCAAGAGCTAAGCCTGGTTCCTGGGTGGGGAAAGAGCTAGAAGATAAAAGCTCCTAATCCCAGGCCTCCAGGGGAAAGGGACAGTCCTCCTGTTGACAGTTTCTGATGCCAGAGAAGAGTCCCCAGGGGCACAAGATATCCCTCCCTGCTAGAAACCCAGGGAGGGTAAGCTCAGCCAGCTTCCTACTGCTTGGTACCTCCCCTCTGCCTCCTCTAAGACCTTTACCCAGAGATCGTTCATGAGAGCCACGGAAGAGGTTTCTGAGACGGCACATCCTGACTTACTTCTCACAGAAATGTAGCAATGAACACAGCGCCCCCCCACCCCTCCCCAGCATGCTCCAGGCCCTGTGTACCTCCAGTTGGTTGAGCGCTGTCTGTCTCTTAAGTCTCTCTCCGACAAGCCTGGCCCTGGAGGCAACACCCTCTGGGAGCAGGTAATAAATTACCGCCAGGAAATTAATTAGCCGCACCTCTGCTCACCTAATCTGATGGTTCAAGCTGATTTAAGGGATCCTCCAGCGGGGGTTGGGGGGCGTGGATAATCTGCATCAAGTCAGCTCAGGAGATGTACGTTTACAGAGTCATCATCAAGCTTGGGGCTGCCCATAACTCACCGAGGCCATCCTGGTGGGCCGTTAGTCACCCTTATCATCTTGCCAAGGGGCCACGGTTTGAGGCCCTGCCCTAAGAAGCTAGCTCAAGTGGCGCAAGGAGGTGAGGTCAGAGTCCAATTGGGGCCCCGAGCTGCCCCGGACAGGGGTGGCTGGAGTTTCCACTGCAGCCCCTCCCCCAGGCTGCCTATCGCTGGAGTCCCGGGAGGGGCCTTCTGGATAAGTCTCAAGTTGTGAAAACAGCATCCTTTCTCCTTTGGGGAGGGGTGAGTGAGGAAGCCAGACACAGACTGGTTTCAGAGAGCCACTGAGGGTCCCAAGGCCAGTGACCCAGGCCCCTCAGGACAAGGAGACCCTTGGAGGCAGCGCTTCCCGACTTTGTACCGTCTTGGTGGCAGTGTTACACACCTCTTCAGTTTGCAGCCTTTGATTCAGCAAAATCAAGGATGCAAACTTCTTAGGAGTACTTAGTTTCCATGGCAACCGAAGCTGACCTCAACATTATTGTTTCCAAGAGGGGACTGACTTTGCTATATGTTCATTCACTGAATTAATGGACTCCCAGCTCTTTTATCAGCAACCCCAGAACAATGGAAAGAGAGACATGTCCTCCAAGGGCTTTCAACCACTGTCCAGCCTTTTGTCCCTGGCTTACTGCAAGGAGGCAAATCTATTCAGCCTGAGATTATCAAAATCAACTCAGGGCTGTCTCCGGGGGGGGGGGCGGGGGGGGCAGCTAAACACACTCTGATTTCATGAAGACATAACTGATCCCACATGCAAATTAATAATTTCGATTGCTGAGTTTACTGTGCTAGTGGTAGGTTGTTTTGTGTGTGTGTGTGTTTGTCGGGTTGTGTGTGTGCGTGCGTGTGTGTGTGTGTGTGTGTGTGTGTGTGTGTGTGTGTGTGCATGTGCGGTAATAAAGAGAGTCTGTAGGGAAACTGTGGTGTAGTTATGTGCCTCGATGGGTTGCCAGCTGGCTGGTAAGGGCAGGGGAGGAAGAGGTTTCTTAGCTCACATCAGTGACAGCCCTTAGCATAACCCGGGATGGCCAAGCGATAGGTGGTGGAGGAGAGCCAGTCCCAATGGGTACCAGCCAGATGCTGACCTGCAGGGCACCAGTGTGTGTACCCCCACCGCCTCCAGCTACATAGGAACAATAAAGAACAATCCCTGCTGCACAGTCCTTATGAAGAAACGGTCTGCAGAGGCAAACAGCTCACTTGGTCGTGGCCCGGCTTAGATATCAGGATGTCTGACATCCAAGTAATTGCTGCACAAAAGCCACTTAGTAGTTGCCTGGCTGCCTAGGTTCCCACCTCGACAGCAGGCTGAGTTCACACCCCTGGCTCCAGTCATCTTTATAAGCCCTGAGGCCTCTGGGCTTCCGGTCACCAGGAGCAGCTCACCCAGGAGCAAAAGATGGGAATAAGGTCCCCAAGTTCAGTGGGAGAGGCTATACCTCTAACACCCAAATAATCATCTCACAGATTTTCATAAACATCAATCAATCATCCTGTTTGGACCACTTGTGGGCTATCAGGCGGCTTTTATGACCTGTAGCATTTTGTACGAAATAATAACTGGAAGAGATTTATGGACCCATCGCTGACCCTTTCAATTTATTTTTTACTCTTTGCACGCCTCCCACCCTAGCCCAGGAGTGCTGGCTGGGCCCTTCCAGAGAGGAGCCTTCTCCAGGCCCACCGAGTCCCAGTTATAATGGTACAAATCCCCGATTTCTCTATTTGGGGCTGGAGAGGGAGCAGAGAAAAGGAGGAAATAAAAACACAAGAGAAAAAGGTCACTTCCTTTCATTTGTGTTCTCCCCAGTTGCCCTGTATTAACACCCTCCTTCCTTTTGCAAGATGCTGAAAGAAAACAAGATAAAGTAGGACAAAGGGAAAGGCCGTGGGGCCCTGTGTTTTCCCTTTTCATATCACTGAAGAGATTGAATCAAAATTCCTTCGGCTGATACCATCTCCCCGGGTGGACTACACTCTTGTTAACGGATAAATTCAAGCCCTCCAGAAAGTCAAAGAATAAATTTAAGCCTTTGCCAAATGTCTATCCTATTGGATTTTGATAAGGCAGCCATTGAGCCTTAATAATGTCTTCCATCCATTTTCTGCGAGCCCTTAACACGGCTCTTTATTCGTCCCCAAAGCCTCTTCTCCCGGCCTTTTTATTACTGGCTCCAACGTGCTCTCCAGGGAGCCCTGCGGGCCCAGTGATGGATGGACAGCCGGCTAGATTATCTCCCGCAGATGTTTGCTCTCCAGGAGCCCCCGGGCTTCCCTCTAAGTAAACAGACTAAATAGAGTCACCCGGCAGAGGGGCAGCCCCAGCGCTCCTGGGTTCTGCCGTGGGAAGAGGCCTGAATGCATCTCACCACAGCCAAAGTGACTTCTGGGAAAGCTCAGGTGCTGTGCCACCGCAGCCAGGAGGGCACACACATGAAGCGCTGGGTTTTAGGCACTGGAGGTCTGGAACACAGACACATAAGCCCCGGGCATGCGAGGCCACAATGTAGGGGATGACAAGGCCCAGAGGGACACTGAGAGTAAGAGACAGGGGTTAATAGGGGCAAAGGGGAGGCTCGGTCCAGTGAGGGACAAAAGGAGGAGAGTGGATGGGGGTGGTGGTGAGGGCAGCCTGAGCCGGCCACAGCTCCTCTGAGGGGAAGGCCTGCAGTCTTGGATGTGACCCATGTGTGGTCATGCTTGCCCGGTCCTGGGCCGCTTCTTCTGCAAATTATGAATAAACTAAGAAGAGAGCAAGTCCTCTGCAATAATCTATCCTCTAATACTTGCATAGTGGCCTCCTCTGTCTCTCCTTTCCTCATCAGTGTCAAGGGGCTGAAAGACTCAAACTAAGCCGCTGAGTTTCACAGGAGCAGACACTGGCAGCAGGAAACACATATAACCCAGACATGGCAACCGACCAACCCAAGGCCACACAGCCTCCACGTGCCCTTTTGTACCACGATTCCCTACCATATTTTTGTTTTGTTTTGTTTTCGTTTTTCGAGATAGGGTTTCTCTGTGTAGCCCTGGCTGTCCTGGACTCGCTTTGTAGACCAGGCTGGCCTCGAACTCACAGTGATCTACCTGCCTCTGCCTCCTGGGTGCTGGGATTACAGGCATGCGCCACCACGTCCAGTCTCATATTTTTTTTTAAAATACAGGTGTGGTGTCTTCCCTCAGGTGATGCAAACTACAAAAATAAGACACCAGGAACTTGCTGCATTCATTGTTAAAACAGCACATGGTGTCTGTGGCACTGCCTTAGCAAGAGCAAGGTATGGACATACACTAGCCACAGCTTTAAGTGACAAACCTTGGAGAGGTGGAAACTTCCATCTAGACAGACATTCAAAGGCACCTGTATCCCATCACGCCCCTAAGCCCTGGCATGTGACCTCTTTGCTGCTGACCTGTAACTCCCATCTCCCGTCCAGTCCCTTAGGTCTCTCACTGTTCAGGTCCAGACCCAAGACTAGGTTTTAATTCTTATTCTGTGACCCTGGTGAAGCAGGACAGTGGCCAAATGGTGTGTGTGTGTGTGTGTCTGTGTGTCTGTGTGTGTGTGTGTCTGTGTGTGTCTGTATGTGGCGTGTGTGTCTGGGTGTCTGGTGTGTGTGTGTGTGTGTGTGTGTGTGTGTGTGTGTCTGTGTGTCTGTGTGTCTGTGTGCGTGTGTATTTGTGTGCGAAACTGTGCCCATGTGTGGAGCTTGGGCACAAACTGCCTCTAACTTCCTCCGACAGGGCGGAAGGAGCAAGAGGGCTGGGCTGGGCTGGGTGCTGAGAAGCCTGCGCAGCTGCAGCCAGTGTCCCCTCCCGGCTCTGGTGCTGACACTGGCCTTCAAGATACTCCAGTCTAGGTGGGCACATTGAGTCTCGGAGACCCTCAGCCTGGCTGCAGCATCGAGGCACCACAGGGACCTGAGATGGAGACTGCTCTGTCGCCCTACTAAAGTCTCTGGCTTCAGACTACCTCACAGCTTGAGGAGCTCTCAGGATGACCTGGGACCAGGTGAGGCAAGACCTCACAGGACCACATTTTATAGGGGGACAAAAAGCACACATTACAAACAGCACGCCCACCTCCCACCCGGGAGCAGGAGGAGAGTGGCCAGGCTCTCTTGCCATAGGTTATTTTTGTTATTTTGTTTCCAATCAAAAGCATCCAGAGCTTTCCTTTCCATGGCCCTTTACACTTGAACTTGCCCTTTGACCTCCTGCCGGGGCTGGGCAGCCTCGCCTGATGGCTTGAGAATCCATCTTGCCCTACAACCTCCTGCTAGGCCACCTGCACAGAACACCCAGCGACAGACACATGGACCCAGCTCTGTTTGTGGCATGGGGAAGACTGTGCTTCACTTCGCCACAGTTATTTTTGTTTGTTTTGTTTTGTTTTGTTTTGTTTTGTTTTTTGAGACAGGGTTTCTCTGTGTAGCCTTGGCTGTCCTGGACTTGCTCTGTAGACCAGGCTGGCCTCGAACTCACAGCGATCCACTCGACTCTGGCTCCCGAGTGCTGGGATTAAAGGCGTGCACCACCACAGCCTGGCTACCCACAGTTCTTAAGTTATAAAATTCTGTTCCAGCCCTACACCTTTCCTTTCAGAAAACTCAAATGTATACAAAGAGGCAAAGGAAGAAGTGTGTGTGTGTGTGTGGTGTGTATGTGTGGTGTGTGTGGTGTGTGTGATGTGTGTGTGTGTATATGTGTATGTATGTGTGTGTGTGTGATGTGTGTGTGTGGTGTGTGTGTGTGGTGTGTGTGTGTGTGGTGTGTGTGGTGTGTGTGTGTGTGTGGTGTGTGTGTGTGTGTGTGTGTGTGTGTGTGTGTAGGAAACTCTGGTCGGTGGTACACTTAAAAGGTAGAGGGAGAGATAAAGGAAGGAAGAAAATGGAGGAAGGGCCGCTGTCAAACGTTCCCTCATGCTGAGGTCCGCCTGGAGGACAGGCACCCGTCCCTGGCAGAGAGCTCTGCCTACGTGCCTGCCTTAGTGCACATCAGGTCATATTTGTCTGTCCCTTTGGGGGCGGGCAGGACCCCACAAGTACATGCTCTGTGTTTGCAAGACTCAGGGAGAATGACACTGGGTGGACCACTCGGTGCTGATGCTGCATACACCGCATCCTGAGCCCAGACCCCACCGCTTCCAGGTAGGGATGTGTGTGTAAACAGGCAAAGATGTCCAGAGAGAAGGGGATGCTTTAATTTCATAGGAAGATCCTGAACACAGGATAGGATGCTTGTATGTACATTCGCACATGCATGTCTCCCTGTGCATGCATGTGTTATGAGCAGTACGTGGCGTGTGAGCTCAGGGAGGCTCAGGAGGTGACCGGAAAGCATCTTCTTGCTGCTCTGTGTGTGCGTGTCTCCCCCTGGGCCATGTGTACCCTTTCTCCACACAGCTCTCTCTGTCTCTGGGACTTTCAGAGCCGTGTTTATCAACCAGCTATGATCCATCATCAGAGAGAGAGGCCTAGACAATACCCAGTTGATGCTTTTCTTTTGCCTTAATGGTTTGCTTTACTTAAAGCGACGCTTGAGCCCTCTTTGGGAGCTAGCTGAGAGTGCGGCAGAAGGATCTGTTGAACCTGCGGCCCGTGCCCCCCCCCGCCTGCCCGCCCACCCCATATTCTTTTCATGTGAGTATCCAGTGAAGATAGTTAAATAAACACAACCTGCCTTTATTTAGTTTCCATGTGTCTGCATGGCCTGCAGCATTCCCACGGGCACAGGGTTCACCTCTGTTCTCAAGAGCTGGCATTGCTTACTGAGGTGACACCCCCCCCACACACACACACCCGCCCCTGCCCGATTACACACTGAAAACGAGCATCTCCCCTCATGGCTTGCATACACTGTGCAGATAACACTGTGCCCGTGGACCTGCGTCTGTGCTCTGTAGTTCAGAAACAGTCACAAGCGCACAGCCGCCCCACCAGCAGCCACAGGCAGGGGCGCAGGGGCGAAGGCCGTGACGGTGTGTTCGCCTACCTTTTTGATGCAGCTGTCCTGGGATGACACTTCTGTATCCGTCAGCATCTGCTGCAAAGCAAATTGGGAAAGGGGTGTTAAGTGACTGATCGATGTGGCCCTCAAGCTTCAGAGGGCTGTGGGCCTTGGGCAGATCAACACCTCAGCTAGCATGAAGGCAAGATCTTGTGGCTTCCCTGAGAAGTGTGTGTGTGTGTGTGTGTGTGTGTGTGTGTGTGTGTGTGTGTGAGAGAGAGAGAGAGAGAGAGAGAGAGAGAGAGAGAGAGAGAGAGAGAGAAAGAATATCCTGACCAGAAGCAACACAAGGAAGGGAAGGGCTAACCTGGTCTACAATCCCAGGTTACAAACCATCGCTTTGGAAAAGCCAAGGCTGGAGCTCATGCAGCCGCTCATGTTGCGTCCACGGTCAAGAGCAGAGGGACCATGTGTGTCCTTGCATGTCCTTGGTCGTTTGCTTTAGTGCCCTTATTCTAACTGAGGTCCTCCATTCGCCTGGGCCTAATCACACCCCGAGATGACATCTCCTTTCTGCAAATGTCATTGCTTCTCTACAGCTCCACCTCAGAGACGCTATTGCTCTGCTGAGAGCCCATGGCCTATGTGTGAGAGCCCGCCTCGCAGGGTGAGGGCTGGCAGGGCAGGCAGAACCTCAGGGCAGGCCACCTGTGTGGTTCCAGCAAGCATGGAGCTCAGACCCTGAAAGGGACATCAGACTCTCAGCTCTGCCAGAAACCCAAGCAGATCTGCCCAGGCACGAATGGGGTGACTAGGCTGTGGCCATGGGGCTCAGGGTGTGTGTGTGTGTGTGTGTGTGTGTGTGTGTGTGTGTGTGTGCAGACTTCAACTCCGCTCTCAGAGATAGCAGATATGGAGGGAGCACGCTCAAGGCTCCGTCTGTTCAGCCTGAGACAGGAGCGGGACAACACGCCCTGGAGGGAAAGATGGTTGTTTGTAGTCAGGGGAGCTCTTCTTCAGCTGTGGTGCTGGACCCCATGAAGGTGCTTGGTGGGCCACAGAAGACACTCCCTATTCTGCAGCACAGACCCCCATCCCTCGGATCCTTCCGCCCCAGGATCTCCCAGACCGCTTTCCTTGGCTCAGACCTGCACAGCTGCGGCATTTTACCCCATGTACCCTCTCAGAAAGCCAGCAACCCTGCTCTGGAGGGTTGGAAACCAACAAATGAGTGGTAGAAACTGGACTTTTCCCCTTCTGGAGTAGAAGTCCAGCACATACACTCATGTCCATAAATTATAATGTCACCTCCATAAGAATAAGCACCGAGATGGAAAATCATACTTGAAAAATAAAACAAGGCGTGATGTCAGGCCCAAGGGCTTTCTTTCCTTCCCGGTCACACTACCCTGAGGCGCCCATGTGTGCCTGTGTGGGCCGGCAAGGGAACCAAAATGTGGCATACAAAAACAGGCTGTGCCCGGCTCAGCTGTAACGACAACAGGCCGCATTGTAAGTGTTGGGAATCTTAACCAATTGTGAATTTTATGTTTCTTTTAATGAGTTCTGAAAGCGTGGTTTAGAAAGTGACTCTAAGTGAAAAGTGAGAGTGAGGCAAGGTGAGTGCCATACAAGACTCAAGGCTCCAGAGGGGACTGCACCCTGTGACCCAGTGAGGTGCTTTGCCCAGCCTCGCTTGATTCTGCCCCATGGCCAGCCACAGAAGCCAGCCAGAGCTGAGCTGTGGACAGTTGTGCTCCTGCGTGCGCCCCCCCCCCCCCCCCCCCCGCTCCACGGCTTCTCTCTCAAAGCAGGGCCAGGGAGGGAGGAGGGGACCTTGTGAACCTGGACACTACAAAGTAAGACTGACTACCACACCTTAGGAAGGCAAAGGTCACCCCAGGACACCTCTTCCTGCTACCCAAACACAACTATTTAAACCTGTACCCTGAGTGGCGTTCCCAGCAGGCACGGAGACCTCTTGGTTAAATGTGTGCAGGGTAGCTGTTCTTCTGTGCTGCAACCACTTGTGGCAGGATATGTGCCAATAGCTCTCTCGGCTTCAGCCAGTAGGAGAAAATGAAGTGTTTTCATTTTTCCAAGGGAAGTAAGGCTTACACTGCGCTGAGAAGGCTGGACACAGCCACAGAGTGAGGAGACCTCAGAAAGATGTCCCTCGTGGGATCTGTGGCCTATGTGCTCAGGAAGGTTCTGAACCCAGTGCATGTCTCCAAACCCCATCAGCTTAGTGGATGGAGGACCTCCTTCTGACACTCAGTAGTGAGGAGTCCTGAGCTGAGATGCCTGGCCTAGTTGGATGCTCTACCTGGCCACCTGGTAGGACCCTTTCCTAGGGTCCCAGGGTTCAGGGACACATTCATGCACATGCATGCACGTACATACACACACACACACACACACACACACACACACACACACACGCATGTGGGCAGTTGAAAAGCCCCCGAGTATGTGCTATGTGTGCTGAACCTGTCAACAAACAGGTCACAGTAGACCAGGTGACATTTTAGGACCAGTCTAAGGAGCTTGCTTGGTGGCATTCCACAGTCGCCTTGTACTAACACACCGATGTCAGCGCAGTGCTTGACACTGGAAAGAGAAGACTCGGGCACGAGGTGCCTCCAGCTTCTCTCCTGCTGCAAGAGAGAGGAGCTGTCCTGGATCTGCTGGAAAGGGCACCCCAGCCCGTCCCTGAGGAGTAAGGGGGTGCTCCTGTCACAGCTCAGCCTCCTGGTGTGAAAGCTGTGTCACTAACGAAAGTGGGGCTGAGGCTGCTCCGCTCCCTGTGTGCTCAGTCAAGCTTCGGACGCCTGCAAAGGCACCAGCCCTGGGAAAGGCTCACCCCTGCCTGCGCTCACACTGGAGTATGTGGCTGCCTCCTAGGGAATACTGTTAGAGAGAGCCCTTCCATCTGGAGACCTGAGCCTGCTCCCCACTGCACAGGAGTGACTGTTGTGCACGGGGCGCTAACTAGCAAGACTGTCTGCCTGCGAGTGGGCCACACAGCCTTCTCCGGACCTGCCTGCCTATCCTTTAACTGAGTGGAAGGGAAACTGTGTCCCATGGCCCTACGGATGAGTGTGGTCACAGCAGAGGCTAACTAGCCAAATAGGATGAGCCCCCACTTACCCCACTATGGGCTCCTTCATTTCCAGAAGAGTCAGCATAGCCCTGGCAGCAGCCCCTACCTACCCTAGAGTTTGCAACAGGGACACACAGAGGAGTGTCAACAATCTCATCCCCAACCCCTCAAGTTGGGGTGAAGAGGGAACAACCAGAGCCCTGTGCTGTCTAGGTCACAGAGGGTAGGGGGCTGGCTAGCCTTGGGGACAGGAGCTGGGGAGCTCTGTTCCTTGGCCTCTTCACACATACTCTGAGTAGATGCTCACTGCTGAGGAGTCAGCGCCACATGGCAGGCTTCCTGAGTCACTGGTGCCACAGGAGCGAGCATCACACCCTCAGAGGAAGCTGGCACCAGACCCTGCCTGCAAGGGAAGGTCTGAGTCCGACTCAGTAGCAGCCTTGCCAGGTAGGAATATCTTTAATGAGGCCCTCCTCACCCGCTGCTGACCTTGGGTGGAGAAACCTCCGGACACACTCCGGAGCCTCTCAGCCTTGGCTTCCTCCCTGGCTGGGCTGCCGGTTACTGAAAACCCTCTTTATGTTGCTAGCTCAGCCTCTGCATACGCACTGCTGGCTTGCCGGTCGCTGGCAGTGGTGGCTGCCCCAGGCTCTCAACTTCTCCCCGCACCCCGGCAGAAGTATTAGGTGTGTTTTGATTGAACATTTTAGCCAAAAAAATGAGGTTTGACCTGCGGCATTTAGCTTTTCTCTCGAGTACTGGTGCCAGGATTTAGCTAAGTGGGGTTGCTCAAAACATCTTTTTTGACTCTTAAAATAAATACCCTCTGTTCTCCAAGAAGCTGGTGAAGAGCACATACACACACATACAGACATCTCATAGGCTCACAGCTCTGAAACTCTGGCATGTCCCCCAAGGGGGCCGACTTTCTGTTTGGTGTCGCAAATGGATCCCAGAAGGCGTCGCTCCCTTCAAAGAATCTGGGAGCAGACCTATGGGAGGAAGCCAGCGTGAGCCCCAACCTAAGGCCCCTCGAAAGCTAGACCAGCCTGACTGGCTTGCCCTGGGCTGGTGTCTGGTCTTCTCACATAGCCCATGTCACTGTAGCCCTTGTTTTTTCCCTATTGGATTTTGAAGTAGTTTCTCTGGATCAGTGGATTTGTGTAAGCCTGGAACCTTCGGGGAGCTAACGCTGGGGTCTCTTCTGGGCAGGGAGAAAGGCAGAGTGTTTGCCATACTATTAAAGGTGTGCTGATGGAGACTCCCAGCCATTGCATCCTGGCTCTGAGTCTTGCTTGCGGACTGGAGGAGGCTATGGGTCCAGGGTCTCAGGGCTGTCTGAGCACATGGAACGGCACTGTTGACCCTTCTGTCACCAGTGGGGTTGACTTCCGGGGGGGGGGGCTTGCCCTTAAAACAGGGCTTTCTATTTAGAAGCTGAAGGATGGGGCTGCACGGGGCTTCCCTGATTTGAGCCCAGCTAGCCCCTGGAGAGGAACGCCCTCAAGCCGGTGCCTTGCCTCTTTCTAGGATGATGGACCACGTGCACATGTGTCCTGAGGCTAACGCACACTGCTGGTAGAGTTTCCAATCGGCCCAGAACTTACTAATTCAGCTGGATTGGCTGGTGAGTGAGCTCTAGGTAACCTCCGGTCTCCATTTCCCTGGCATGGGGGTTAGAACCATGTACCGCATGCACGGGCTCTGTTGCTGTTAGGTGGGAGTTCTGGGAGACCGACGTTGGGCCTTCCTATCCACACAGCAAGCACTTTACTGACTGAACTATGGCCAAAGCCTAGGAAGCGAAGCTTTTAAAGAGTCCTGTTCACCCTCAACGTTCTTCCTATGCTAGCATCCTACAGTCACGACATTCCACCCAGTGCAAACGGTTCACGAGCCCCAACAACGGAGACCATGGCGGCACCAGCAGCTGCTCGTATCCTGGGCTGTCTGACGTTTCTGGGACACGTCTCCTTCAGGCAAGGGCCCAGAGGGCAGCAGCATCTAGGCTTTGTCACCAGGAAACTGAACAGGGGGTTGAAAGAGTGGAGGGGAAGACGAGGAGACAGGAAGCCGACAGGGCGCAGCGGCGTGAGTGTGGGCCTCTGCTCCTGTGCTGCACGGGCTGTGCAGGGACAGAGTGAGCAGCACGCACATACATCTCAAGAAAACAGCCACGTATCCTTTCCCTTCTGACAGGTCCCACACCTGACCGGATCTCCCTAGGAGGGGAACACTCCCTGTAGCTGCAGTATTGGCCAGAGCTGAACTGGGACACATCCCACTGGCAATTCCAGTGGGAACCCAGAGGGATGTTCTGGATCCCCTGGCCAGTCCTGGCTTCCAGAGCAAAGGATCTGGCCGTGTTGACACAAACTCCTGCGCTCTCAGCTGGGAGAGTGGGGGTCATATTTATTTATTTATTGCACTTGAAAAAAAAAACTCAGCTTGGCCGTGTTTGAGCTGAAGAAATGATTTTTTTTTTTTTTAAAGAGCGGTGAACACTGTTTTTAGCTTTTATGCCTAAACAGATACTTCTCAGTTCCTTCAAGGCAGAGCTGTCTAATGAATGGATGCTCTCTCCTCCCTCCTAAGAAAAATATTTACACAGTCTAGCGCAGCGGCAGAGGGTCATTCTGGAGCCTGTTCCCGAAACGCAGGGAGGTCTCCACGCCTGCTGCAGCCCTCCTCTCTCCTCAGGGGCATTCCCCACCCCCCCTGCTGGGGTTCCTTCCGAGACCAGTCCCAGGAGAATGTTGACATCATCCTGCCCTCTAGAGCCCTCCTGTTCGGCTTGCCAAAGATGCTGGGTCCTTTGGCCTCTGTGTGAGGAAAGGCTCTGATTTTTTTTTTCCCTCAGAGCTCTCCTGTGAAACCTACTCCCCGCGTGTGCTAGAACCCATATCCCACACCTTTCATGAATTAGATGAGGTGTGCCCAGCCTTCCCATGGCCTGATGTGGCCAGTGGGTCTCAGCTGTGTGTGTCCGAACATTTTCCCTCAGGCAGGGGCCCGCCTTGCGCTGCCTGGCCAGCGCAGTGGTGCAGACCCAGGACCTGGGCATGGACTGGCCATTCTCAGACAATCCAAGTACACTCTGTCCACTGGCAGTTCCGGGTCCGTGACTGTACTGCTGGGACACCTCGTCCAGTAGCGGCTGCCCAGTGTTTGTGGCTGCCTGCTGTGGAGCGATCAGAGCTACAGGCTATGGGGTCTCTGTCTGTCATGGGCTAAGATTCCTGTCTCACCCTCATCTGTGGGCAGCCATGGAGTACCTCTGTCTACACCCACCTCACGGAAAGTGACCTGGAGCCACTCCATGACACACTGAACAGCAGCCCCCTCGCTACATTTAGACGGACAGTTAACATAAACAGTAAAGAGAGAGAACACCTCGTAGGAGGGTCGGCGAGCCTGGGTTCCTCTTGACACAGGGGTCCTGAGGTAGCGAGTAGGGATAGGGTACCCCAGGGAACCAGCAAAGGGGGAGCAGGGGCTGAAGGGTCTGAGGATCTGGAGGCTGGGCTGGGGAGAGCTGGAGGCCATTCAACAGACAAGAGGGTCGTCATCAGACAGCAGTCAGACAGAGGAGAGCCAAGGGTGGACTGAGCCGGTCGCCATGCTAAGGACTTGTGTCGTGGCAGTCTATGGGAAGGTCATCTCTCCCCCCGAGAAGGGGGCAACTCATAGAGGACAAAGCCTCCTCAGACCCGCACAGAGTTGGATGGAGCCAGAACGGAGGGTGGTACTGTGGCCATGGGCCAGAGTGAGGCCCCCAGAGAGGCCGTCCCTTCCCTGAGGGGTACTGAAACAAGAAGGTGTGGTCCAACCCTGGCCTATGACTCCTGTGCTGCACGGGCTCTGCAGGGACAGAGTGAGCAGGACGCACACACATGTCAAGAAAACAGCCACGTGTCCCTTCCCTTCTGACTTGGTCTAAGGGGGAAAGATGCCATTCCCAAACAAACAGAAAGTTGTCTTGGCCCCTGACCCTGTCTCTTCAATCTTTTGCTCTGCATTTTTTTTCCTACCAGCTCTTACCTGCCCTAGTGAAGTCCAGCAGAGGTTAGACTGTTCACCTAGAGCAGCTGTTCACCCCACCAGATGGGGAAAGGCAGCAGGCAAAGAAGCAACCCAGAGGCAGAGACATGTCAGGCACAAGGCCTCAGAGCTGCTAAACAGGCATAGCCCAGGTCTGTGGTGCCAGCCACTCCTGGACGCTGATGGGGACCATCAGAACCTGTGCCGCTGCAAATGGCAGAGGCAGCTCTAGCCCTACAGGTGCTTCATGGGATCTCCACGGAATGGAGGCTCCAGCACGCCAGCGATGGCCAGGAGGTGTGTGGGAGCACCCACCAGCAGCTGCCTGACTGGATGTCTACAGCCCCAGTGGATGCCCGCCCCCCTGCCCCCCCCCCCCAACACAGCACGAGGAGCTTGGAGACAGTGCACCTCACACTCTGCCCCTTACGCCACCATGACCTCCAAAGGCTCGTGACACTGAACACAAGGTCTGCCCTCTCAGGCAAGCTCTAACCATTCAGAGGGACACGGTGAGCTGGCAGACATTACACCGGGCCCGGGATGAACTCAGTGATGTAGCATGTATAGGAGGAATCCGGAGTATTCAGACTTGGACCCGGCACAGAAGGTAGCTGTGAATGTTCTTGCAAGGTCCAAGAGACTAGTTTATGGAAGTGACGGAGGCTCCCTGCTGCCTGACACCTTTTGGCCCCAGAAGGGGCACCCTGCATCCATCCATCCTTCCTTCTTTCCTTCCTTCCTTCCTTCCTTCCATCCTTCCTTCCTTCCTCCTTCCTCCCTCCCTCCCTCCCTTCCTCCTTCCTTCCTCCTTCCTTCTTCCTTCCTCCCTCCCTCCCTCCCTTCCTTTTTCCTCCTTCCTTCCTTCCTCCTTCAGCCTTCTTTCCTCCCTTCCTTCCTCCTTCCTTCCTCCCTCCCTTCCTTCCTCCTTCCTTCCTTCCTCCTTCCTTCCTTCCTCCTTCCTTCCTTTCTTCTTCCTTCCTTCCTCCTTCCTTCCCTTCCCTCCTTCCTCCCTTCCTTCCTTCTTTCTTCCTCCTCCCTTCCTCCCTTCCTTCTTTCTTTCCTGCCCTACCTTCCTCCCTCCTCTTCCTCTCTTTGCCTTTTCCTTCCCTTCCCTTTCTTTTTTCCTTTCCTTTCCTCCTGTCTTCCCATCCTTCTGGCCTTTCCTCCTTTCATTCTAGGATGCTAGGGGTGGGACCATCTGAAGCTACACACTGACCTGCATTCCCAACTCTAAGAACGGATGTCTGTGTCCACTGCAGACAGGAACCCCAGGCCTCCTTCCCTTGCTCAGTGCCCCGTTGCCTGAACCAGCTCTGAACACTAGCTCTTCCGGCTCACACTCCTAGGACCCTAGTGGCCCCTCTCCCATCTTACTTCAGAGAACTCTGGAAATCCTCACACGTGCACACACCAGGACACTAAGCAGGTGACATCAGTCAGGCACTTTCTTCCCACCCAGGGCAGGAGAGTGGTTGCCACAGGTACCACCCGGAATTCCGAATTCCTGAAGACAGCCCCGTACAGCCTCACAATAGTCCTACAGACATTGTGTCCCAGTACCCCCTGAGGGCATTTTACTTCCTAGGTGGGGAAAAACAAATCATCAGGCCAACTAATGGCTCCATACAAACATTTATCTTTTACTTTCAACCTCCCTAGTTATAGAAATAACCTTGATATTGATAGAATTATATTAATGCACTTCAACCTGACCCCACTTATCGATGGCTTGTTTGCGGCGGTGATCTTTAATAATCATAAGGGAATAGAAAGCTCATGGATCTCCTGTGATGGAGATTCTGTCTGGAGGCCCCAGGGGCTCGACCCCTGACGGTCAGCTCTTCTGGGGCTGTGACATAACTTTCTCACTGGGGTTTGAGACAGCCATCTGTTATCTGGAGGTGGGATTACATCAGAGAGAATCAAATTTAAGATTCTGCAAAAAGGACAGGCAGTGGCAAAACAAGCAAACACAAGACAAAACAGAGAAGGCAGCTCAGTCATCAATGTGTCTGAAGCATAAGCTCGGGGGCCCTGAGTTCTAAGTATGGGCTGCAGGGGCTGTGGAGATGCCTCAGCGGTTAACAGCACTCACTGCTCTTGCAGAGGCCCCAGGGGTGGTTCCCGGCACCCACACGGTAGCTCACAACTGCCTGTAAGCCCAGTTCCAGGGGACCCAAAGACTTCTGGCCTCGCCAGGTACCTGCATGCATGTGGTGCACATCAACTCATGCAGGCATATATGCATACACGTAATCTTTTTTAAACAATCTTCTTAAAAAGCTGGGTTCGCCTGTAATCTCAATGTTGGAAAGGCAAAGAAAGACAGGAGAATCCCCGGGGCTCGTTGGCCCGTCCAGTCTAAACAAATCGGTGACCTTAAGGCTCAGTGAGAGACTGCCCTGAAAAACAAGGCACACAACCATCAAGACGGAGACCCGATGCCAACCTCTAGCCTCCACATGCCGGGGCATGCATGTGCACTTGCAACCACACACTCTTGTGCACACACACATGAACATGTACACATGCACAGAAAGAGAAAGGGGGGAGCCACAGTGCATTCTGGAGATGAGAAAGATCAATGCCACGATGGGTATTCCTATTGTAACAACCTCCCCCACCCCCCACCTCCTCCTGAGACACACACACACACACACACACACACACACACACACACACACACACACACACAAAACCTGGTCACATTTTCCCCTCATCAAGTTCTCATCTGAATTTATCTCACTCTGGTTCTCACAAACAGTTGGCCCATGCTCACTTTTGAGTTCCACTAACTGATGGATAGCCAAGGAAGCCAGCTGTACCATGCCCCTTCCCACCTGCAACAAAGTAACAGGGACACTAGCGGCCGTGAGGGCTTCGCCTCAGGGGCCACTCCTGGCTCTCACTCCTTGCCCCAGCAAGTGTCCATATCTATGCTAGAGGATGCGGGGACTCAGACAGAGGCTGGGACACATGTCCGATGTCACACTGCCAACTCTGCAGGGCCTACATGGAGCCATGATCTCATTTGGCCTGTGCAGAAACAAGTAGGGGAGGGTGTGTAGGAGGCCCTGCCTCTCTCTCACAAATGATGTTTCCAATCTGCTGGGAGGGCACAGGGCAGCAGAGCCCCAAGTGTCTGGGTTTGGTCACAGCTGAGGTGACAACTTGAGACCACTGTGCAAGCGGGCAAAGAGAGGCTGAGAGCTGCCCGCCAGACAAGACCACACACTTTCCTAATGGGACTCAATTACAGGAACAGCTGCAGGGGGGATTCTGTGCATGGCTGTGACGCGCCAGGCTCAGGGACACTGCAGAATCCACAAGACTGTGGCCAGGAGCCCTGGGGCTCAGATCTGCTCTCTGGAGTGAGAGAGGCTTGCTTGTCTCACCCCAGCTCTGCCTCTGGCCCTTGCCTGGGACCATGGATGGTGAGAATGCTGTGAGGCCTGTAGTACTGTCCAGGCATGCTGGCCTTCAGCAAGTGCACCCTGTCCCCAGAGGTCCTCATGACAGCCCTGCTGTTTTCTCTACCTTCTTCCTGTACAGAGCTCTCACAGAGCGGGAAGAGGCTACAGGGCTGGGGCAAGGTGCCTGGCTCAAAGCCACTTTGCCTATCCTGAGGCCAGCCACATCCTGGGTATGCACACCCTTGGGTGGCCTTGTGACCTCTCTTTTGCTTCTGGCATTGGAATGACATAAGCTAGAAGATGAGCTGAAGCCGCCAAGAGTGAGAAAGAGATGCAAGAAACTGGTTATTAGTCAACGCGAACACTATTCCTAAAGTAGACTCTGCTTCTGTGATCACTAATGCGAAACCCACCCAGCCCGAGGAGGCTGATCTGTACCAGGCAACCTAACCCCAGGGTAGCGAGATGGAGCCATCTTGGCTGTCCCAGCACTGGGCACGCATTATAAGCTCTCTGTGGCCCACAGGTGTAATCCAGCCTGTGGTCAGTTTGGGTGCAGCCTGGCAGATAAGTGTGGCTTTTGCAGTTTTAAAAATAAAGATTTGCTCTCTCTCTCTCTCTCTCTCTCTCTCTCTCTCTCTCTCTCTCTCTCTTTCTCTCTCTCTCTCTCTTCCCCTCCACCCCCCCCAGGGTACGCTTTCCCCCTCTCCTTCTCTCCCCATGCTCATTTAATAAATCTTATATAATCTAAAAATTAAAAAATAAAGACTGTGTGATGGAGGTCACCTATGGCACACAGACATTTTACAGAAGTCACTGAACCTGGCCTGCATCATTGTTCAAAGGAGGGCAGAGACTAAAGCATGTCTATAATCCAGGCTTGAGTCGAAAAAGCAGGCACAGACTATCGTTGTGAGTGTGCAGGGATGCAATGGGCCATCCAGCCTTGCCCCTTGTCCATAGAACGGCCATGAGGGATAACAGCACGAATATGAGGCAGAAGAAATGCTGGCTAGAGCTGCAGCTGCCACGCGGGCTTGCCTGCCTCTGGGAAGGTGAGCCTTGTCTGGGCTGCTGTGGGAAACCTGATCTGGCCAGCAGCTGCTGGGACCTGCCCAACAGGCCCTAGAGGACAATTCTCAGCAGCAGCCTCCCTTGAATCAAGGTAGGAAATTGGAAGTAGTTTGCAATGGTTCTGCTGTCTCTTCTCCTCCCCCCCTCCTCCCTGCTCTCTGTCTTTTTCCAACAGGGAGCAGCACAAACAATTTTCCTAAAGGAAATCCCAATCCCAAGTACTTCTTGGCAGGTGACTTGGAGTCACATGACCTTCTGGGACAGTGGACCTGCTTCTGAGATGGGGAGAGAGGTCCCTTCCTTGGGCAGGTTGTGTAGTCCAGAGGTCAGAGCTGGTTGAGACTCTGGCCTAGGTGGCAGTGGAACTAGGAGGTAGCCCTGGGCGGAGTGGAACCAGGAGGTAGCCCTGGGCACACTCTGGAATCTGGAATAGCTTTCAAATCGACCCCTGACAACTCCTTGATGTGCCCAGAGCTTCAGGCTGTTGCAGAGACTTACGAGACGGATTACCTGTCCCTTCTCAAGTCTCCCTCAGAGAGAGCAATGGGTAACCACAAGTGTCTCCTGCGGGGTTCATTCTGTGGCAGCCCCGTGGTGGGTTCAGGGATCTCGGACTGCTGCAGAGAACCAGGATTCCTGGCCCAGGACGAAGTACCAGAAGCACAGACAGCTAACACAAACCAGATACACCTGGGGGCATTAATATTCTCTCCTAGTGTGGGCGTGGCTTTTACTCTTTTACACCGTTCCCTAATGCCTGATGTTGCTCTCCAGAAGCGTCCTGCTGCCCATGGGCTGTGGCAAAACACCTGCAGCCTTGCCTTCTTTCTCCATCTAGTTCTGGAAACACAGGACTCTTCCTTCCTCCCTCCCGTGGCTTATCCAGCCCAGCCATCTCACTGCGCAGCATGCTGCAGTGGGGCTGCCAGCTGCATCTGCAGAAGAACTGATCCTGACCCTAACCCTAACCCCTGTCAGCACAGGAGGAGGACCGGCTCGGGCACTTGTGACATGCCCAACCTCTAGGTCCTCTGCATAGGCCACGGTTATGTAGGTGGCAAAGTTCTCAGGAATACGTCAGCCTCTTCTCTCTGTGGCTCAGAACAGCTCTGTCTCTTTGCGGCCGCCGCCAGAAGTGACGGCTGCTACAGCCGGCTGAGGCAACCTCCTCCCACAGACATGGTGGAAATAAAGGTAGCTTCGGAGAAAGATGTGACAGGCATTGACAGGGTTTGAAAAACCTGATCCTGGAGCCATTTTGTTTGGCCATCTACTTCATTTGTTCGCCCCCAGGACTGAAAAGACAGCTGAAGTCTGCCCAACTGCAAATCTGCGAAGTGTGGCCAGAGAGGGGACAGCTTGGCATATTCTGTGCAGAGAGAGGTGGGGAGGGGCGCGGGTGGATGGACACAAGCTCTAATGAGAAGACATCTCTGGTGAGGGGCATCTGAACAAGGGCACTTGAAGCTATCATGGGCTGTACATCTTTCCAGGCTCAGGGCGCCTCACCTGGCTTGGCCCCACCGTTGGGCCAGCTGCATCTTCTAAGCTCTGGGGATGGAGGAAGGAGCCAAGAAAGACCCTTTAGGCTTTGCGTCAGCCTGTCTTGTGACTCCCCTCTCAGTGACGCATGATCCTCCTCCTGGGAGCCCCACAGAGAGGCCACCGCAACAGAGAGCGTTACTGGGAGGCATGAGAAACTCCCCTTTCTCTTTACAGCCCAGTTTGTTTTGGTCTAAAGGTGTTGACTATGATGGCTGTAACAGTGATGCTCCTGGGCTTGCTATGGGGTTGTGTCCCATGATGCTCCTGGGCTTGCTATGGGGGTTGGTTGTGTCCTGATAAATTGATCACATGGCTTCCTGTGGGGGGGCAGGGGGGCTGCGGCTGCCCCACACAATATTAAAGGATCATGCTGAAAGACGAAGTTCAGGTTCTGCTGAATACAGCATTTTACGTCAATGGATAGTTATAATCTTTAGTTACATCACGGCTAGTGAGGGACTGCTGATGGGGCCACCTAGTGTTTTCAGAGTCATCTCTGCCGAGCAAACCAGAAGCCTCCAGTGTGAGGGCTGTGCGCGGAGAGCACACAGGCGCATCACGTCCTGGGCTTGCTTCTTCTCATCCCCGGAGCACACATCTTGTCTTGTGTGACCTGTGAAAGGATTCTCTTTGTCCTAAAGATCATTCCTGATGGAAACACACACTCAGATAAGACAGGGGGAGAAAAATGGGATACAGCAAGAAGCAGCCCACATCTCCAAGCGGACTGGAGGAAGGACACACCTGACGGTTCAGTGCACTCACAGACTTCACGAACTTCTTCTTAAGAAAAAAGAAGGATTTGCTTGTTTTCATTTTATGTGCATTGGTGTTTTTTTCCCTGTGTGTATGTCTGTGTGTGGGTGTCAGAGCCCCCGGAACTGAAGTGAGAGAGAAGAGTGAGCCACCATGCAGGTGCTGGGAATTGAACCCTCGTCCCCTGGAAGAGCAGCCAATGTTCTTAACTGCTGAGCCGTCTCTCCAGCTCCCTTGCTAGCTTCTTAACCACAAGCAGGAAAAGCCCCCAAGGTGATAGCCAGTGCTTGTCTCCCCGCCCCCTGCCCCCCCCACCCCCTGGCCCCCCACCAAGTACTTGGGAGAGTCTCCCAACAGGCTCGGTGTATCGGCTTTTTCTAATGCCTTATGGGGATCTTGAGTCTGAGGCCCCGTGAGACTGTGAAGTTGAGAGAGGAGCTGGGGACTTTGGTCTCTGCACTTCACCCACCAGGTCCTTGGGCCCCAGAGTCCCTTCTACGCTGAATTCTCTAGAGGAAGGGAGACCCGGTCGTGGTGGCTGCCCACACCCAGGTCTGTTCCCCTGAGCACCTCCACGCAGCAGCTGTGTGTCTGCCTGAGAGCCACTACAATCTTTTTACCCAATTTTCCAGCTGAGTTGGCTGAGGCCTGTGAAGGTCAAGGGGCTTGCCCAGGGTCAGTGAGTAAAACAGCTTAGCCTTGTGGCCTTAGGACAAGGATTCAGGACCCTGCCTCCTGCCCCTAATGGCCTCGCTCTCTCATAAATAAACGGAGTAACAGGGTCTCTATTTTCAGTAGGAGAACCAACCCCTACCCCCACAGGGCTACCAGGTTTGTGGCCAGGCATGTGCTCCAAGGCTCACAGGCCAGCGGCAAGGTGGGGACGCAAGCAGCGGGAGACAGGGGCTTGACACACCAGTTGGCTCTTGCGAAGGCATTAATTTGTAACAGACGCGCAAAGAGCTGGAAAGAGCACGGGATGTTCCGCACGCGCAACAACAGCTGATTATTCATCGCTGACAGTTATTAGCCTGTTATTAAACGTATGAATTGCCTCTTTCATACCACACTGCCTATCCTTAAAGAGCTTTATGAACTAACATTAACCAATCCAATTAGCAAAAGACACTGTATTTGTGTAATTAGTAATTTGAGGCTTTGTCTTGGTCTTACAGAGAGAAGGCATTGGCTGTTGATTAGCACGTAACATCGCACAATTAGGAGAAGTGGTCGTAGATTAGCTGGAATGTTCGCGTTCCCCAGGGTCCCTGTTAGGGGACCTGGTCTTGCTAAGAAGCACCAGGGGTTATGTTTGTGGCATTTAAGCGGATCCAATTGCTTCCTCCCTTGTATCCAGGCTCCTCCATGCCGTTGGCATGGCCTTCTGCGTCAGGAAGGGGAAATATTTGTTTTTGTTATAAATTTAGAGGCCGAGTACAGTAAGGAACCTTGTTATTAAATGCTCCGAGCCCAATCCTGCAGAAAATCTCAAAATCCAACTTTGGGTATTGATTGCAAGACTTTTTTTCTAATCAGATGCCAAAAGGAACATTGTGGAGTAAAAGATGTCTCAGGCAGCCCTGGCCAAGCGGCGTCTCTGTTTATGTCTCTCAGTGAGACACAGAGCCGACCACGATGGGCCAGATCTCAGATAGGAGCGCTGCCTGCCTGTTGCTTTGGGGCTCCTGAGGGAAGATGCTGCCCAGCCCAGCCCCATGGAGAACTGCGGCAAAGAGCATGCTGAGACCCCTGGCCGAATGAGGTGACTCCAGGTGGCTCACCAGAAAGCCCCGTGATGCACATGACATTTCCACGTTCCCCTTGGATGCCTCTAAATTTTATTACGTTTATAAAACTGCAGAGAGAGCTCTACCAGGCAGAGCGGCTCCCTCAGCACTTCTCGGCAGATCTGAACTCTGAGCAGGAAGGAGGCTGGTCCCACTCAGAGTGAGCAGAGTGAAGTTTTACCCACAGGTACCCAACCTACCTGGAAAAGGGGGAAAAGCGGCTGTTCCTATGTCCTAAGAGGCTGCCATCCACTGGGCCTGACTGAGGCAGCTCTGGCCTTTCCTAAGCACAGGTTCAGATTCATGTCTGTCTGGAAGCTGCTGCTCTGGACTTGGCTCACTGTGGGGATCACACTGATAGGCCCCAGGCAGCCAGATCTGCTCCAGCAGGGATGAAGGAGCTGCCTTCAGTGGGATGCAGTTGCCATGGCTCTGTCCCCGCTGTGCCCACACATTTATTTGACTGTCCTCGTGGCTCCCACTGCAGGAACTGTGCCCTGTGATCTGACACTTATGAGGCAGGATCTCATAACAGGAGCCTAGAGGCTTGGGCCTTGAGCAGGCACCACTGGCTTTGTACCAGTACAGATGGGGCCTGATTTCAGGCCTTCAACAAGTGTGTGTGTGTGTGTGTGTGTGTGTGTGTGTGTGTGTGTGTGTGTGTGTGTGTGCTTCCATCCCACACCAAAACAAAGCTGCAAAGACTCATCCTTTATCAGTGTCACTTTTTCCTTCCTCTGAACACTTGTACACATGGAAGTGCCCACACTTCCGCACACTAAGCAGCACGCCTTAGATACTCTTTAGAAATACAAGGCTGGGGAGTGCCCCCTCCGCCGGACCTGTCCCTCAGAGGCTGCTGAGGACCAGTCAACATGGGCACTCACAAAAGGCAGAGCTAAGAGGAGACTGGGTGCAAACAGCTCAGAAACCTCTCCAAAATATTTGGGTTTGTCAAAATCCCAAACCGCCGTTTGCCAGGCACTTTTCCCGCTAGTGTTTGAGCCCGCGGGTATTTTAAAGGAAATGAAATCCGTGTGTTTCTGATTTATTTATACTTAACTCATCAAAATGCTGTTTTAAAGAGCTATTTTGTATCCAAAATGCCCTTTACGCTTTTTTCCTCTTCCAAACTAAAAGCCATATTCTGCCAAGCGTGCATGACCTTAAACGCTAACGTTCTCAAGGTTCTTTTGAAAATCAAGTTCCTGATGTCCAAGCAGACCTGACGGGGACCAAAGGTGCCCTCCTAGCGCCCTAGCCCCGCCCCTACCCAACGAGAGCCACAACAGCACAATGGCAACAGCTTCTGTCTCTGCCTGTGACTCCTTTAGGGTCCTGGGATTTGCATCCATCAGGAGGCAGCAACTTCTCTGGGGACAAGATTCTGAGAAGCAGGACCTCAGGCCTTCCTAAGAGCTCCTGTCCAGAGCAGCTCAGCGCCACCCAGACACCCGATAGGTCAGAGAAGGGCCTCAGACATCAGTCCCTGCTTCCCATGAAATTCTCTCTTTGGTGGGGTGGCACTCTGAGCATCTTCTGCCCCATCCAGCCTAACTGCCAGGACACCTCACGAAGGTGAGCAGACACAGTCCTCCTGAAAGTCTGAGCTAATGCAGACCAGAAAAGTGTTTTTCCTTCTCCAAGAAAAGAAAACAGGAAGCGCCAGCGCCAGCCCAGAGCAACGTGTGGGGAGGAGAGAGGGAAGGAGTCACACCTGCCACAGCGTGAGCCAGGCTGCGGGCGGCCCTAAACAAACAGGACTTGGTAACACTGTTGCCTGACCTATAACACCAGGACTCAAGTTATATTCTTTTGGGTGTTGACATGTATTTCTGGAAGAGTTCATCCAATAGAGTTCAATTATGAATTTGAGTGTGTGTGTGTGTGTGTGTGTGCGTGCGCGCGCACGGTATAAAAATCCTTTACCAATACAGCAGTTAATCGTGTTCCCTGGCAGATTTGGTATCCATCACGGCCCTGCTGCCCCAGCTCCAGAGATAAGCCATCTAAGGGGGCAATAAATGTCCACTCTGATTATTGATGCTTTCAGGGAAATTGATTATCTATTCGAGGGGCGGAGCAGGCTGATATACTGCAGCCTCTTTACCTGACACGAGAGCGTCTCTGGAAGAGAAATCCCTCAATTGCCTCCATGGATTTTTCTATTATATTTAATGCTCTTGAAAGTGACATCCGTTTGTCTTAATATTTGAGGACGGAGCTGGAAAGCAGCCCTACGCTTCCACCCATGTGAGGCAGTTAACGGATGAAGAGAGCAGAAAGTAGGAAGCCGTGTGGGGCATCTGTGGCGTCTGTGACCTGTCAACAAAGTTGCTCCTAAGGTTACAAGCCTAAGGTCCACCATCCAAGTGCCTGAGTTAAATTATACTTCCCCACAACTTGTCACAGGAAAAGTAGGTTTAGACCAGCTTAATTTGACCTAAGTTAAGGTGGGGGAGGGGTCTAAACAATTTTATTCTAGATTTTTGGGGGGGGCCAGGCTTTTGTATGTATAGGTACATGTATAGCTAGACACAAAAGTGCACATGCTTGTGTATGTGTGCACGTGTGAGATGGGGGGTCTCTTACTGGTCTGACACTGACTAAGTAGGCAAGGCTGGTGGGCTAGTGAGCCCTAGGGAGCTGCCTGTCTCCACCTCCCCAGCCCTAAGATAAGCGTGCCCTGATTTTTTTTTTTCCTAATGGATTCCGGGAGAATTGAACTCACATCCTCAGCTTGCAAGGCAAACACTTTACTGACTGAGCCATTACTCCAACCCTCCGTCACATCGCGATAGCCAAAAGGTCTTTCTTCCCCTTGTCACGTTGCAGAGATCTGTGTTTGTGTGTGACCCTGGCACACCTGGGTAGGGTGTGCAAAGCATGCTGAGTCCAGGGACTGCCCAGACAAAAGATGGACTTCGGCTTACAGCCCAGCTCTTATTAGTCAAAAGATAGCAGGTGTTATAAACTCAGAAAATGTTTGCTCACCTCAAAAATCGATGGTAACCCTGTAATCAACACTGTGGTTAGCTGTGCCTATCTCAGAGTGGGTCTGGGCTGTGCTTATTCCATAATTTCTTAATAGTAGGAAAAGGATTTTATTTTGGCTAAGGTAGAGGCAGGGCCACTCTGAAGATATGGTGGGGACAAGGCCAATGCCACTAGCTCATGCAGTCTGGAGCGCAGGCTCTCTGTAGGCAGGGGTGGTGGGTGGGGGGAATAGGGGGGAGGTAGGGGAGTTGAGGGGAGTCGGGGAGGGCTGTCTTGAGCTCTGGATTCTATGGCAGACTCTTTTACCCTGCAGCTGAGAGAAAGTGCAAGCAAGTGCACACCATCGCTGGATTCCCCTGAATGAAAGCACCTCAGCTTTAGGGTTTGGGAATCTAACCATTTTCACAGGAGGCAGGAAGAGGTCAGAGATCTAAGTCAGCCACAGTCCAAGAGCAGGAGTTCTGATCCCCAGCCCAGGCAGCTTGTAGGAAACTGCTAAGGCTCTAGCCGAACTGAGGCTCCGCCCACCGCCAGAGGTCATGTTCTGCGCTCTGCCACTCTGCCTGGGCCAGGCAGCCAGCAGTCCTGGAGTGCAGCCAGGACAGTATGCAGGCCCTGAACAGTAGCTAGTGAGCAAGGCCTCATGGGCAGGGCCCAGAACGTGCCAGGCCCATCTCTGGGCAGGGTCCAGTGGGGTACAACAATTGAAGTTTGCTGGAGGCCACACACAGGTTTCCTCAGGGAAGCAAAGGTGGGGCAGTTGGTAACTGGCTGACACCTTCAGGCCTGCAGGAGGTGGGGACTTCACTGGAGAACAGTATGCACGTCTTTAGGCTTGACTCTTTCCTCCTCAGAATGTTGGGGGGGGAAAATACCCTAGAGCCTGGGCCTCCCCGGCAGTGGAGGGCTGTTGGGGGGCATCTTGGCTATTGTTAGTGTCTTTTCTACCTGGGGAGGCTAGGCTGGATCTATTTGCTTTGTGGGGAGGTGAGTGGGAGGGAACCTGTGCTCAGGGCAGGGCACCTGCTGCTGAGACCCGCCCTGCTCTGCACCTGTTTGGCCCCTCCTTTCCCTTTGCCTTCATTACTCATACCTGCACCCCCAGTCTGTACGTTGCCACTGGGGATCCAAGGGCATGCTAGGGTCTGGAGGCAGATGAGTGACAAGGTGCCATCATGAAGTTTTCCTTTTTTTCTTTTCTTTTCTTTTTTTTTTCAAGACAGGGTTTCACAGTGTAGTCTTGGCTGTCCTGGACTCACTGTGTAGACCAGGCTGGCCTCGAACTCACAGTGATCTGCCTGCCTCTGCCTCTCAAGTGCTGGGATTAAAGGCGTGCACCACCATGCTTGGCCATCGTGAAGTTTTCTACACCATGTGTGAAACCATGGAGAGTCCACCCTACCATGAAAACACTGATATGGTTCAAGGTTCTATGCTCTGGGCAAAGCGTATGTTCTTCATGTGGGAAACACACACACACACACACACATATGTTGCGTGTGTGGTGTATGTGCATGCAAGCTCATGCCAGAACTACATGGCTCACACATGACACTTGTACATCTCCGTGTGTATGCATGTGTGTCTGTGTGCATGAGTCCAGTACAGCAATGCTCTGGATAGCTCAGGGCCAGTCAGGAAGGGAGCCAAGGAGAAAGGGACAAGTTCCAAATGCCTGTCCTGCCCCCACTGTCTTGGGAACAGTGCTGCACGTCTTTCCGTGATCGATGGCCCCGGCAGTGACTCTTTATTTTTACCGAAGAAAATATAGCACTTATAGACTGCGTCCATTCAGGACAAAGGGATCTCCAACAATACGGCTGTAGGCATTTTCCCTCTACTCACACAAAGACAACACACCCAGGCTATTCTTTACGTCTTGTGTAAAAAAAAGACAAGTCCCACATACATTATCTGGTTTGATTGTGTCTCTTACATTGTGACTCAGAAGCTCAGAGAGGCTAAGTGACTGTTTCTAAGACACACAGCAGGGAGCTGTGCCCTCTTGCTGGAAGGCCAAGTCCAGCCCTGGGCTTTCCTAGCAGAGTATCTATTTCCTTAAAGATTAGAGTTGAGCAGTGGGTCCTTCTCAGGCCTTTGCCAAACACCAGACTGTTACCCAAGATCACTTTATACTAGAGGTGCAGATGGCAGGTCTAAACCAGACATCAGCGCTGGGCAGCTCCGAAGTTAGGGTACAGGTTCCACCAGGTCTGTTGGCAGCCTCGGCATCAAGAGTCCTCCTGGGCTGTGTAATGGCGGGCACTCCCCAAGACAGGCAGGGTGTGCTGGGCTCAGGAACGCTTGTGTCTCTGCACGGCCAGTGGCAGATGTGCCTTTGTTCCTGTAGTATGCAAAGTCTCTCCAAGGAGGCCAGTAGGCTGCACCCCTAAAGTGGTTTGGACACAAAGGAGTTGCCAGAGAACGGGGTAGGGGGAGGTGGGGGGGTAGGGGGGAGATGCGGGGGTAGGGGACTGAGGAGCTCCTTCTGGTTGGGCCAAGCAGAGCACGCCAGAGGTCAGCCTTCCCGAGCTTCCTGAAGAAGGGAACACCAAGCATTTCAGGCAGGCAGCAGGACCTGAGAGCCGTGAGGCCTCATGGCCCTGCATCCAGCCACTTCCTCCTTTGTCTGGATCCTGCAGGACCCAGCCTGAGATCCAAGCTAGTTGAGGTGAAAGCTTTAGAGAGGCCACAGGCACCTCCTGTGGCGGGGGTGGGGTGGGGTGAGCCTGCACCACTCTGACAACCAGTCCTGGGGATGTCTGGCTGTGACAACGATGTGGCTCCTGGTACTGGGAGCTCATTTTGGAACAGGCCTGTGAGGTGGGTGGGCTTGAGACCCACAGAGACCCGCAGAAGGAGACACGCACACACAGATGGACAGACGGTGTGGGCCGAGCAGGGAGAACGGATGCTTTCATCACGGCTGGTGTGGGCATGTAATGGATGTCCTCTGTCTGGATCCGTGGGCAAAGCTGTCTGTGTCCTGTGAGCGCCCGGGAGGCTTCTGTTGGCTGAGGTTATGTGGTCAATGTGGAGGCGCTCAGTATTACTTGAGTGCCAAACATCTGTGGCCCAACCACCGCCTCACTGCTTCCCAGGGGAGACTCCAACCTTACTCTACTTCAGCCCAGTGAAGACCCCGTGTCTGAAGGAATCCTAGGAGCAGGCACAGCCCTATCTTTGCATCCCAGACTGGGAGAGACACTGCCTGGACTCCAGGGGGGGAAGTGAGGTCCTCCAGGTCAGGAAAAAAGAGACTCCAAATTCCCTGCTGGATGTGTGCCCCTCTCTGGTCAGCCTTAAGACTTTATCTACTCTGGATCTCCGGGGGCAGAGCTGCAGCTGGTTTGGGGGGGGGGCGATTTTTATCGTTCTGTTTCCAACTGATGTAGACCAGCCAGGGTAATCATTAACCCGCTTCTGCCAGCTCCTTTCTGAAGACGATTCCCCCCTCCCAAAGACTCACTGCCTGGCCTTGGTCCTCTCCTCCCACGCTGGACCCTTCCCCCGCCCAGCTCCACTGCACTCTGAGGGGAGGGAATGAGAAAGCAGGTCCTCCGGGAGCTGGCACGGCAGACAATGTGTGTCTTGTGTGAGTAATTTAGCACTGTGGCCAGTCAATCTGGTTTCTGGGCCCGCTGCCCTGACCCTCTTAGAGCTGCTGGCTCTCGCCAGCACAGTGTGAAGCATTTTCTTTCACTGCTCTGACACTCCGCAGATTGAGACGTCAGCCCGGTCCAACTACAGCAAATTAGCAATTTTTCTTTTGCTAATTGGAAATAAAAACGTTTGCCGAGGGAGCTGTTTGTCGGCATGCGGTTTTCGGTTTCTGTGCACGGGGAGGCTGCGCAGAAAAAAACGCATCCCAAGTCCCTGTGCATCCTGGGGCGGGAGGCTCCCCGCTCTCCACAAATACGGAGGGGCCTTCTCTTAGCGGTGCAGAGATAAGTCTGTGTTCCAGCCCTGGAAGCTATTGCTCAACTGGCTGCGCATCCCACACGTCCCCCGGACCCTCGCTCTGGAGGACCACTCTGTACTTTGAGGAACTGTTAGGGTCCAGCAGGTGGCAAAGCCTCCTGGGGCAAGCGAGTAGGGAAGACCTTCGTCAGATAAGGGGAAGATGAAAGCAGGAGTTAGGCCCAGAGCACATCCTTCAAAGAGCCGGGGTGGGGAGGCGGGGTAAAGGGACTTCCAGAGCAGCATGCAGGATGCCCACCCTGCACTGGTGCCACCCAGTTTGTGTCCAGGGTGGAAGAGAGATCCCAGCACTTGAGAAGGGGGCGACGGCACCCGTGTAGCAGGCAGATGAACACAGTCCTTCAAGGAGAACAAATAGAAACAGATGGAGGCGCCAAGATCATCATCCTGGAGGCCCGCCTGGACCCCAACCTGTAGAGCTGCTACATCTTAGAACTCTGCCCATAAGCAAGAAGCAGGCTCATCCGTGTCCACCTGCATATGCATATGTGTGCATGTGTGCGTGCGCGTGAGCACACGGCTGATTGGGCATCTTCACACAAGTGTGTACCGATCCTGTCCTCCATGTCCAGTGCTGGTCAGGAACTGCAGGCTGGCACACAAAGGGTTACTGAGCCTCCTCCCTCCCTCCCTCCCTCACGCTTTTCTGATAAAACTTTTCACAGCCATGCCTAATAATTCTTTCTGTTAGAACCTCTTCTTGATGTCTTTATGTGAATATGAAATCCAAATAAAAGGCTTTGGGGGACCCCCACGAGAGAGGGAAAAGTGTGAACCAGCCAGGAAGGAAAGAGTGTCCTGCAAGCTCCCTGCTGAGAGCCACTGGCTCCCCCAGTGTCTATGCTGTGGCTTCTGAGGCCCTCAGGCACCCCGCTGAGAGCCACTGGCTCCCACAGTGCCCACACTGCAGCTTCTGGGAGTGGGATCAAGTCTTTCTCACTTGGCCATGACAATAGTGTTTAGTCAGGAATAGGTGGGGAGAGGTGACAGCAGTGGGCTGGCCCTCCTGATGCTGATGTTGGATGACGGCTGCCCTCTGTCTTGCACTTGGCTAACTCCCAAGACCCCAACACTGGTGACAGGGGGAGAGAAGGCCAATGGAAGGGGGGCACGCATCCCGACATCTCCTTTTGGCAGTAGGGGGTGAGTAGGTAGGATGCGGGTAGCACCCTGGATAGTTGTAGGCAGCAGCCCGCAGAGACCGCAGGAAAGCAGGCTACTTCTCCAGAAGTTAAGGTTGGGCAGCAGCAGCTGGAGCCAGTGAGAGACTTCAGGAGGGTGTCTTGCTCTAGGGTGACCAGCTTGGCTGCTTTGGGCTGGAGCAGCCCTCCTTGCCCCGTGAACTTGATTGAGCTAATGCAAAGTTCAAAGGGGGCCGGATTCCATTTCCAGGGGCTCCCGAGCTTCATTTTGATCCAAAGCGAGGAGTGAAAGGAATAGGTTTTCTCCTCTGGTTCTGACCTGGCCCTGCATAGAGGCCGCTCCCTTGGGGTCTGCTTCCATTCCAGACCAAGCAAGTTTGGAAGGGGACGGGGCACCAGCCAAACGTCATGGCGCTGCGGCTCTTTGAACAAGAGAGTCTCTGAGCAGCCCCTGCTGTGCACCTCATCTCTGTTCTCACCAAATCCCAAACTCCTCACTGATGAGCTGGTGGGGCAGTTCCAAAGGCCAGGCCATCCTGGGCCATTTCCAGCAGGAAGCAACCGTCATGGCGGCTAGTTCAGAACCGAGAAGCCCAGCTTCCTCGTGAAAGAGAGCATTAGGGGCAATTATACTGGAGCTGCTGAAATGCCATTTTGGAATGAGCTTCCAAAAATACCAAGACACTGACCAGGACTCCCGGGAAGGAGGACATGTGGAGTGGAGCAACGTTGCTGGCACAGGTGCCCTGCCCCTCCTCTGCCCTCGCAACCTTCCAGCGGGAACAGCAATGGACTTAGAGATTAATCACAGAAGAATCCTTGCCTGAGCCCAGCTGTGGTTGGCCACAGCCCTGGAAAGGCGTGGATGGGGCTGGGTGACAGAGGAGAAGAGGTGAGGATCTAAGTTTTGGTGGAGAAGTGGTAATGATCAGGAATCAGTTCTCTGTGCTGTTTAGCATTTTCTGTGCTATTTAACAGTTTGAATGCCTCTGGCTTCCGGTTTGGGCCTGACTTCCATTATGCAAGGCTAAGAGGGATCAGAGGACAGGACCATGGGTGGCCCCTCGCCCAGGTAAGGAAGGTTCAGCCTTCCTAGTCACTTGCTGCCGCAGGACTTGGTCTGTCTGCAGCAGCTTGGCAAGCAAGAACCACTTCGAATCTCTCTGAAGCCTGTCAGCTCCCAGACCCTGAAGGAGCATGGCTGAACCATCCTTTCCAGGCACGCTGCTGTGGAGACAGCCTTCGCAGCTCCTCGCTGGAGATGATGCGGCTGTCGTAGGGCCAGGGATACAGGGCACGCAGGCTCCATAGACCTGCTCTCTGCAGCGGCGGCGGCAGCCTGCAGCTTCCCAGCCCCAAGGCGTGGATGTCACCAGTGTGACGACAACGTGAGAACCGCTCAGGCTCTTTTTTGTTGGTGGGACACTATTTGGACATGGCTCATCCTACGTCTCTCAAGGGCCGGGCAACTGCCACATCAGCACAAATTTTCTCCCCCCAACATTTCACTGTGATATGTGGACACATTTTTCCCATGGAAAGAAAGTGTGGCCTTTGTTAAAAAAAAAAAAAAAAGGGGAGGGGGGGGGCACGGCCGGCCCGAGTTACAGTAAAGATTAATCCCGAACAAGAGACAAGAGACAGAGACAAAGACCATCATACACTTCGGCTTTCAATGGATGTTTTCATAAATGTATGAATAATTTAAATTATCATTGCTGAGTATTTATTCGAGTGTTTCAGGGGAAAATGCCTCCTCTTTTTTTCTCCCTCGGTTCTTTTCATTTTTGTCTCATTTCTTTTATGTGCTGCATGGGCTGTTTTCTTGCCATCTGAATCGGCCTGGAACAATGGGATGTAAGAGGCTGAGGGGCCGAGGAAGAATGCGGCCCTTGTTGCCGACGCTGCGCTGACATTGATTAATGAGGGTGCGGACACGGGCAGAATTTGTGAGAGCCGAGGGGGAATCGGGACCTGAGGGCATCCGAGGAGGAGGGCAGGGGCTGGCAGGGAGAAGGCCTCAGCCACCCCTCCACGCCCAGTGGGAAAGGATAGGAGGGGAAGGCCTCAGAGCCACCAGAACTGATGGACAGACGGGTGACTCAACAGGTCCGTGGACGACAGTGTGCCAGGGTGGGGGTCCTTGGGCCGATGCCCACCTGCCCGTCAGGCGTCTGCTTAGCTGGTAGAGGAAGCACAGAGCTGTCACTGTGCTAGAACATTGAAGAGGGGCAGCCCTGCCTGAGGCCTACTCCAGCCCCATGCCCACCGTCTCCAATGCGCCCTCTTTCCTGCCACAGGAGTCTGAACCCAGAATGACCCCGTTCCCAAGAGGCTTTGCTTTTCTGAAGCCCGATGGACCTTGCCCTGTGAATAGAGCCCGACACAGCTCATGATTCAAATGCTACCTGCCATTGCAGAAAAGCCATACGCCGTGATGGTAGACCGGCCACCCTGGGCGGGGCCCGGACCATCTTACTCTTTCTAGCCTGTGCCATCCTATTTACTCACTTACTTTTCATCCAAGATGCTCACTTGGTTCAAGCCTCCCTGCTAACGTGATGCTGGCGCTTAGGACTGACCGTCAGGACGAAAGGTGATGACAGGTCAGCAGAGGGGACTGTGTGATGACATCCTAAGCATGGCCTTTGTCAGCAGGCTTCAGCATGTCTGCATGGGCTCCAGCCATTGGAGGGAGCCTTTGGGGGATCAGGCACAGCTTACAGACCTCACATTCACAAGTGAGTGAGGTCAGCGGGTTTTGGGTGCTTGGAAGCCTGGAAGGGAAGCCGTACTCTGTCGGGCTTGGCTGTGGGGCTGACCTCTACCCATAGGCTTGTCTGCTAGGCAGAACCCACCACATTGGAAGGGGCGTCTGTCTCTGAGAGTGATGCTAATCTGCCGTGTGTGTGTGTGTGTGTGTGTGTGTGTGTGTCTGTGTGTGTCTGTGTGTGTCTGTGTGTGTTGGGGGGTCTGGGGGGGGCTCTTGTCTACTTGGGGTCTAGGTCCTTCTGGGAATTCCCTCGCTAAGTCTTCCATCACTTCAGCTGCCCAGCACCATGTAAAGCCAGCACTGTTTGCTTAGAAGGAAAGAGGGCAGCCGGAAGCTGCCCACCTCATTCTGGAAGTCTCTAGATTACATCTAATAGGAAATCTTTTTCTGTTGGTTAGGCTTTCCACTTATGGCAAAGAAAACATTTCTGTCAGGCCAGTCATGCGGCCTCCAGACACAGCAGGCTCCGATAAGATAGGAGCTGCAGGCTCCAGATCAGTCTTACCAAGCTGACTCCGTGGGACGGGGACACCTGCCTGGCGATATTCCCCTGGCTGTATCATTTGGTTCAGAGCACACCCTCTCTGCCTGCATGCTTCCAAGTTAATGTCCCAGGCAGTGTGGCCTGATAAAGATAGGGAACTGTAGGATTAATGGGGGGTGGCCAGGCCTCCCAGAAGGACGGCTTTTGGCCTCCAGAGTCCTGGCCTCCAGCCTTGCTGGTGACCTTGATTGCGGGCCACCTCGAGACGTCACAGTGTCCTGGAAATCCCACTTCCTCAATGGGTAGCACAGTCCTCCTTGAAAGGGTGTGCCCTGGCAGGTGTTTAGCGTGAGTCTATCATAGATACCTGGTCCTGGCAGAGGGTGGGGAAGGGGGGGGGGAGGGAGGAGGTTACCTACAGTATCTGAGTCCCAAGGGAAGCCCTTGGGCTCCCAGGTGAAACCGAACAGGCTCCTTCAAGGACCCCAAAATGAAACCCAGCATACCAACTTGTCATCACTGGTGACAAGCATGAGTGGCCAATTACAGTCATTGAGGTACTGCCATCCTGTCACCCCGCCCTGCTCCCAACAAGACAGCTGGGGTTATATGTCAGCAAACGAAGCAAAGCGCCTGCCTGTGACTGGGTGGGTTTGCCATGTTTGATTCAGGCAGGTCTGGGGAGGCAGCCGGTGTTTCTTCCCCTCCCATGTCTGAATGAGGGGTGCTGGCCGGCTAACTCAGAGACCCCCAAAATCACGCATTTGTTGCTGCTGGTGGCCGTGGCTCCCTTCTGGCAAATGGAGTTGCCATCGTGCAGGATGTGACCCGAGGCCACTTCGGCAGGTGCGGCCCCTTCAGGAAAGCAAGTGAAAGTGAGTGTGGGGGGATGGGCCTTCCTTTCTTGGAAGTGAGAACCCTTCATGCTTCCAAGAAAGGTCTCAGTCTCCCTTGCATGTGAGTCCACTAGCAGGGTGTCTCTGAATGTGTGTGTGTGTGTGTGTGTGTGTGTGTAGGGGGCGCTCACTGAGAAAAGCTGCAGGGGAGGCTGGGGGGGCTCCACCCAGGAAAAGGGCCGGGTCTTCATCTCAACTGTAGTCCCTGGAGGCCAACTTTGAGGGAGGGGACAAGAAGGCGGGACCAAGAAGAGGAAAGAAAGAGGGCGTGCATCCCCGTGTGCAGGTAGCTTTGGAAAACTGGCATGAACCAGAAGGACCCCGTCTCATCCATTTTAATGTACTAGAACCCCCTAGAAGTAAGTCAAGTAAGACCCTGTGACAAGTAGGACAGTGGCAGGGGGGTGGGGGGAGCAGGGTAAGGGGGAAGCAGTGGGGGGGGGGAGCTCAAGATGGACCAGCAATGTCTGTCCTCTCGTTCAGGGGTGGAAGAAGCTAGTTTCAGCTGAGACTTCAATGGCAGAGCAGGCCGGGGACTATTAAATGAGAAGGTAAGCTTCGGGTGCCTCTGTATGTAGTCCTTGGTGGGTGACAATGGAGATTTTTGGGGGGGGGGGCGTGGAGAGTGCCCCTCCTCCACCAAACTAGGCGGGGGTGTCAGGATCACCTGAAAAGGCAGCCAAGGGTGACCCAAGCCCTGATCCCCTGTGGGACAACGGGGAGCTTAACTAGCCCGGGGCTGCATGAAAGAGGAAGGGAGGCAGGAGAACAAAGCTCCGCCAATTTGCTCTTTGGGGCATTGTGCAAACTGGCCCCTTTCCCAGCGTATCACTCTCCCATTGAACGAGGTCAAGCGCCGCTGCAGTTCTTCCGCAGCCCTGATGGGTTTTCAGGAGCCGGTGAATGGCGTGCAAATTAGCCGAGTCCTCCTCAGGCCTTGTTACTGTCACTCCCAAACCGGAGCTCCAAAGGCAACGTGAGGATTAATCAATCCAGAAAGCTCGCCCATTATCAAAGCAAGGTAGGAAGCTATTTATTGTCTCTTCTTTCATGTGGCCTCCATCTTGCCTGCTGTTGCCGACCCAGAAGCGTCTGGAGCAGACTTCTACCCGTGCCTGCCCTGCCCACATACTCGCTCAAGGCTGCAGGAGCCACGGAGCCTGTGGGATTCCCTGCCCTCTGGGAATCAACGCCGCTTGGACCTGGCAGGGCAGATGGCTGCAGGTAGTCTGCAAGACCAAGGATGAGACCGGGGCCTCTGTGACAGAGTCCCAGCCCCCGAGGAAGACATTTAGCCCCCCAGGATTCGGGTTAATTGAAATCCCAGCTCTACCATCAAGGCTCCTTACAGCCAAACTGGCTTCCTCAGGAACACCACTAGCATCTGCATTGTACCAGGTGGAGCCCACAGCCTCGCAAGCCCCAACCCCACCACACTAGATGTTCACTAGTGCTCTCTTCAGTTTACGCTTTCGGAGGAAGGCACATCTACTTAGATCAACGGTACAGCTGAGACGCCCGTGAATGAGAAACGGCAGAACAGCTGGCTGGTGGCAACCAGCAAGTGACCAGTGAGCCAGCCAACGTGACGTCTACTAAACGAATATGACACAGACACACGTAGTGAGGAACTGGGGAAATTGTGTTAAGGAGTTCATGATAATATCTCAAATAAGCAGATAAACAAACTTCCAATGACTATTTGAGTATATATCTAATGAATTTATAGCTAGTGAATTAGCAAATTTAACTACTAAATAATGATGAGCAAGCAGATAAATATTTTAAATGACAGTGTTATTAACAAACACACACAGAGTGAGTCAATAAGCAAATATCTATGTAAGGGTGTAGACAAACTCATAATTAAATCTTGAGTGGGTAAATAAACAACTAACAAATAAATATATAAAGAAGACATAAGGAATGCATGAATAAATAAATATATGGTGAATGATTCAACAGATAGTATACGAATTAATTTATAAGAGCATGTCTGGGCTGGAGACATGGCTCAGAGGTTAAGGGCACTGGCTGCTCTTCCAGAGTTGAGCTCAATTCCCAGCAACCACATGGTGGCTCACAACCATCTAAAATGAGATCTGATGCCCTCTTCTGGCCTCAGGTGTACATGCCAGCAGAACACTGTATACATAATAAATATATTTTTTTTTAAAAAAAAAGAGCACGTCTAATGGATGAATAGATAAATTCATTGGTAATGGATGAACAAGGAAATAAATACTAACAGGAAATTAAGCATGAACATCCTATGAATGAGAAGAGAACCAAGTGTCCACCTGGCGGATCAGGACTCAGCACACAAGTCACCGCAAACCTCCGAGAATCCGTCTGCACTTGAAGGTATGCTTTGGAAATACATTAGCAGCCGTCCTGGTGACAGGCAGCACGGAGCCAGGCAGAACTGGGAGTAAAGCGCCCTCTCCCCTGAGATGGATGCTCATCTCAGGCCGGTCTGCCAAAGCTGTGGCCTGTGGCCGTGAGGCTGCGTTCTGAGCCCACAGTGGCCCTTCGAGAACCTTCAAGTGTCTCACACCTTCCTGGGCCTCAGTTTCCCCACTGCCACATTGAAAGAATCCCTTATCCCCCGGAAGCTCAGAGCTAGACGGGTCAAGTAGGTGAGGCCTACGGACAAGTTCTACAAAACTTTGAGAGCTTTAGGGACGCCAGCCGCTCACTTGTGCCAGCAGACTGCCCCTCGAGCTCACAACGGGGAGAACTTTAGCTCCCAAGCAGGAGGGTGGCATCTGACATAAATCATATCAGCAATTAGTTCTAGTCCAGTCCACAGAGAGAGCATCAGCTTCCACACCCAGGGCCGCCACCAGCCTGCTCCACGCCTGGCTCTGGCTCTTGCTCCCTCTGTCCTGACTGCCTCTTCCAGGGTACGCATGGTGAACGTGACCTTCACTAATACCTCCATGGAGAAGGCGGTGTGGGCTAACCCGTCTGTCCAAGGTGACCCTGAGCAGGCGTGAGAGTCAGGAAAGGCCATGGAAGAACCCTGCTCCCGGTGTAAGAGGTGGGGCACTCATTCTCCGGACTCCAGTCATGTTTAAGCTTGCTTGATAAATCCCAATCTATGATTTATTCCGCCTCCTTATCTCTGTTCCTTTTATGTTCAGGCATGAGCGTCTACCAGATGAATGATTAATTTTTTTTTCCTTGTCTTTGGAACCAACACTTTGCCATACTTTCGACTCCACATTCCATGGCTGGCCCCCAACGGCGGCTTCCTCCGTGCAAGAGGACAGAATTCCTGCTCACGAACCCACCTGCCAGTGGAAACAGCCTGACTAGTGACAAACCCACTGCCACGCCTGAGAAGCAGACGGCAGTTCAAAGCAGTTCAAACGAGTCACCACAGGCCCAAGGCACGCCAACCCTCTCACACTATCTTGTGTGGAAGGTTCCCTCACAGCTCCCAGAGGCCTTCTGCCTGTTCCCTAGGGGCTGGCTCCTGGTGGGAATGGAAGGAAGCAGAGGCCAGTTCCCATCACTGACCTGGCGGCCTTGAGCTGGGTGATCCTGCTGTTTATCATAGCGTAATGGGTGAAGCACGCAGGTGACAGCACGCAGGTGACAGGCACAGAGCACAGAATCTCTGGGTCCTCGTGTCAGTAAGGGGGAAAAAAACAACTCAGGCAAAGAAGGTGGTTCACCTCTTTTTGAGGCCCCAAGGGAGGGCACCCTAGTAAACTGTGGAGCCTGCGAGTGACAGTCTTTCTACTGACAGGGCAGCAAGAAGGGAACAGAATGGCAGAGACCTGGCAAAGAGCTTGCAGTTGCTGCCCACTGCGCACGTGACACTCTCTCTGAGAGCAGGGCCCTCTTCATCAGTGTTCACCAGGCGCTGCACTCACTGAAGACCCTCTCTCCCTCTCCTTTCTAGCCATGTTCATGCAGGTGGCACGAGGCTCCTGCCTCCTGCCACCTTCCATGCTGTCAACCCACTGGGGCTGGAAAGCTTGCCCTCGAACTGTACATGGCAACTAGAGAGAGCTGGGGGGGGGGGAAGGAAGGAGGGGGTGGACCATGCATCTTCCAACTTGCAATTGGAGCTTTATGGACAGGAATTTCTTTTTAAGGGGACCAAATGGCCCCAGGGAAACCCTTGTGTTCCCAGTCCCGTTGGAGGCTGCAGGCCAGGGAACTACAGGCTGGCTGGGCTCCTTGAGTGTGTCCACAGAGGCCTTCTCCACCAGGCTGTCACCTCCACTGCTCTCTGTACTCCTGGTAGCAACTACTGTGGTACTCACGGGGAATGTGACAGCCTCTGAATCCTAGTGTGGGCAGTGCACAAGCCTGTCAAAGGGCCCATCAGTCCTTGCCTGTGCCCCCACCCCCTTCCTGGTTACCCCAGCCTTCATTCCGATATACCCAGGATGCCCCTCCCATCGTCCTGCTCCTAGCCTCCCTTCAGCTCCGTGCTGGGTCAGTATTAGCCTTTACAGACATCTAGAATAGTGACCAGCTGAGAGGTGGGATTTATGGTTCCGTGTGTGTGTGTGTGTGTGTGTGTGTGTGTGTGTGTGTGTGTGTGTGTGTTGTGTGTGTGTGTGTGTGTGTGTGTAAGAGAAAGAGAGAGAGAGAGACAGAGACAGACAGAGAGACAGAAACAGACAGAGAGAGATAGAGAGATAGAGACAGAGAAAGACAGAGAGAGACAGAGACAGAGAAAGACAGAGACAGAGACAGAGACACAGAGACACAGAGAGACAGAGACAGAGAGACAGAGAGACAGAGAGACAGAGACAGACAGAGAGACAGAGAGACAGAGAGACAGAGAGACAGAGACAGAGAAAGACAGAGAGACAGAGACAGAGAGACAGAGACAGAGAGAGAACGTGAAGGGGTTTGTACAATTACATGTGTGCAGACAGGACGGCTGTCCATGAAAGAGCTGTGGTGAGGCCTACACACAGACCTGGGAAAGATCAGAGAATGTCTAGGATTCATTCACCAAGATACAATTTCTGGAGCCCGTTCCTCTCATCTCCATCTTGCCTGTTGGCAGTCTGTCTACACAGACGCACAGGGTTCAGGAACACGGCCCTGCCTCCTTCTACTGTCTATGACATCACTAGGACTGGGAAGGGCAGGCTTGGCGGGGAGGGGGGGTTGATGTTGGGACCGTGTCCAGGAGGGAGAACCTGGGTGTAAGGCAGACTGAGTATCCCCAGAACAATTACCCTCGGCACACAGCCACGTCACCCACAGGATTTCACGGGCTTTCTGGGGGTGCCTATGTCCCCTAGATGGGACCCGTGTTGCCTGTAACTTCTGTGTCAGAGATGAACCTCAGAAGCCAGCGGGCTGTCCGAACACTGGAGCTCTCTTAATACCAGGGATAGGATCTAAGGCTGCTGCTTACTGAGGTCTTTCCTGGATAGGGCCGTCAACCAGACTGGCAGGGGTGATCCCAGACCAGTTTGGGACCACTGGTCCATTTCTCCGTGCTCTAAGTTCTGTAGCTAAGGAAACGGGGTCAACAACAATGGGTGGGACCTCTGTGTGGCAATGTTGGGGATGGGGAACTAGGGCACCTGCAGTCCCCTGGCTTAAACCACCTTCAAGAAAATAATTCACAAAAAACAATGTTGGATCCTGCTGATAAGTGGGCAAAGGTGATGAAGTTCCATAAAAACAAAACAAAACAAAACAAACAAACAAAAACCACCCCCAAAACAAAACAAAAACAAAAACAAAAACCCACCCTGCTCACAGGGCAGGAGCATCCGAGGCCAGGAGTTGAGGGCTGTGAAGGGCATGGACACTGAGTCCTTCCCCAGTGAGGGAACTCAACTCCAGGAGCAAACAGGCTTGTGTAACAGGCAATTACAGAAGGCCAGGCCTGGCCAGGAAAGCAGGCCTGCCTGCTGCACCTCAGGAGGGTTGGGCTCCAAAACCTCACGCACAGCCCTTTCATCTCCGCCAGGCCTCCCCAGTCATCAGATTCCGAGTCCTTCCTAATCCCCACTTTCTTTAAAAGATGGATTAGGCAAATCTCATCTGGAAAATTAATTAATGTATGAATTCAACAAATATTTACTGAGCACAGCATTTTGCTAAGTACTTTTCTTTTTATAATCCCGTGGCACCTCCCTCTCTCCTCACGTACTTTCTTTTTTTTTTTTTTTTTGCCATTCAAGTTTTGGGCTGGTCCACTTCTGTATTTTACTTTTTTTTTTTTTAACTGCTAATTAGAACAACAGGTTTTTGTCCAAAGAAACTTTAAAGATGTTTCTTTACTACACAGCCAGGTAGACGGAGTAACTTTTACGTGGCGTAATTTGGCGGCCTGCAGGCTGGGGTGGGGGTCGGGGTGGGTACAAGTCTCTTTGAATAGCGAACCCCAGTGAACTTGGGGACCGAGGGAAACTCAGAGAAGCATCATCCGGAGCCTGTGGGTTCCCACTGCCAGCCCTGGGATTATTTTCAAGTTTCCTTCTGTGCCTGTCACTGGCAGTAGGTAAGTATGTCCTCGGGGCGCCCCGCCCCCAGCCAAACAAAAAGTAAGCTTGCCTGTCGCTTCCCCGAGAAAGGGAGTCCTGGGCTTTTCAGGGCGGTGAATGGGGCCCCTCGTTCAGGCAGCATTATTCCTGGCCCATCACTTCCCTTCCCTTCTCTGCCTCATTCAGGGGGCTTCTGACTTCAACTAATTCAATCGTAATCCCACTGGGCCTTCTCAGCCCCCCGTTCCGGAGCACATTGTCCAGCCCCGGCAGCCCACCCCACCCCCCAACACCGGAGTCCCCCATTCCAATTAGCCAACTGCTGGGCCCCAGTCCTTTTCCACTCCTTTCCTGTCTGCCCGCCTTTTTTTTTTTTTTTAACCATTTCCTTTTTGAATTAAGACACCCAAGAACCTTCAAGGGCGAGCATCGGACACGGCGGGGTCAGGCCCTAGGTGGTCAGCGGACGGATGCGGGCACCGTGTGCTTATGTCAAGCAGGCCAGCACGCTGTTTGAAAAGCGCCAGCTTTAAAGATGAACAACGCAGGGTTGTGTCTGCTGCTCCCCTAGCCTTACCCTAGGCTGCAGCCTGCTAGCGGATGCTACCCGGCTAGCGGGAACTGGGATGTCCCCTGCTTTTGTCCTTGGGTGGTTTTACTTTTTTTCCTTCTCACTTGCTAACTCAGAACCAGAGGGGTGAGTGTGAGATTTCACTCTGTCTTTATCCTGAAGATCCACACTCCACGGCTTACCCACAGACCGACCTTCCCCCACCTAACTGAGGAGGTTTTAAGAACCCTCCAGGGCCCAGATTCTCCAGCGTGTCTGCAAGGTAACATTTTGCTGCTAGTATGACACAGATGAAAACTGGATGCAAATCCTAACCCTGGGGGCCGCCGAGATGGCTCAGTGGCAAACAGCAACCACAGAGCCAGGTTCCAGTTCCCAGCGCCTTACGTGGTGGTCTGTAACCACCTATAACTCCAAGTCCAGGGGAATCCCATCCCATCTCCTCACCCCCACAGGCACTAAAGCGGGCAAAACACTTATGCACATAAAATAAATGAATCTAAAAATAATGCTAACACTAGACTAGGATGTTATTGTCATGGCCAGGCATGGTCTTGATGGCATGTCCACTCCTGGGATTACTGCACACATCCCTAGGCCAGGGACGCCTATTCTTTGTGTCCCAGAGGTCTTGGGAAATCACCATGCCTGCATGGCACCCTGGCTTAGGTGTGACTATAGAAGGTTATTCCTTCTACTTGAGAATTATTCAGCCCAGAGATCTGATCCCTTAGGGGTCTGTTACAGGCTGACCTGTGCACCACGCCCCTGAATCTGTGTCCTAAAGCCCAAACCTCCAGCACCAGGAAATGTGCTCCTGTTTTGAGACAGTATCTGCCAATGAGGTGAACAGACTGAGGATGAGGACAGCACCTGCCCTTTCATCCAGTCAGAGGGCATCCTGTTAAGAAGGGGACATTTGAGACTTGGGCGGTGGCTGAGCATTTAAAAGCACTGCCTGCTCTTTCGGCAGGCCAGGTCTGGCTCCCACACCCACACAGTCATAACTCACAGCCATCTGTACCTCCAGTTCTGGGTGGCCTAACACCCTCTTCTTCAAGCCTCTGGGGGCGCTCCACACGGGGTGCACAGACACTGACCACACGGAGGGATGACCGTGGAAGTACAAAGCTGGAGATGCTGGGTGATGTATCTCCAAGCCACAGAAGGCCAATGACTCTAGAGAGAAGCCAGGAGGGACGTGGAATAGACAACTACCTACCACAGCAGAACAAAGCACAGCAGCCTCAGGACCCTAAGGGAGGCATCTGCCCTAGCCACAGGCATTAGGATCAGGCACCTTCCTCGGTGCTCCAAGAAATGACGATTCAGAAAACCAACAGAGACCGAGCAGCGCCATCACGTATTACCAAACCCATGCCAGGTATCAGAGAAACTGTTGGCCGACTCCCCCGAAGGCTGGGCCCACTCCTACAGCACAGACTTTCCAAGGATCTGCCCACACAGTCCAGGGGCGTACTTTTCCCAAATCTCTCAGGAGGGAAGCCACAGGGATCTGAGTCCCTTTGCTGGGGCCACCTCTATGACCTCAGCAGTGCTTCATCCGGAAGGGAAGAGCTCAAGACAGGAGCAGAACTTTGGGAGAGGCCACAGCGAAAAGTTGCTGACTAAAGATTCCACCAGGGACACTCTCCAAGACGCAGGTCTCACATACCTTAAGCATCAGAATTCAAAACCCAGGTATGCTGGTGCATGCCTTTGATCCCAGCACTTAGCAGGCAGCAGGTAGATCTCTGGGTTTGAGCTAGCCTAGTCTATAGAGTGAGTTCCAGGACAAAGAAACTGAATCTCCAAAAAAAACAAAAACAAAAACAAAACAAAACAAAACAAAACAAACCCACACATAAAAAGAATCCAAACAAACAAAGCATCAGAATTCAGGCTCGGATGCAATCTCTACATAATTTATTTCAATACCGTCATTGAACAAATGGGGAAACTGAGGCTCAGAGACTTCAATAGCTTGCCCAGGGTCTCAGTAGCACTCTCTGAGCCATGGTCTGAACCACCTTTCTTTCTCCGTTCACTGAGACCTGCGTCTGAGCTTCCGGCATCTTGTGCTGTGCTTTGATTTTCGGCTGGAGCTGGAGCTTAGCAGTGTTTGACCAGCAGGTCGGAAGCCCTGGGCTCGGTCTCCTGCATCACATAACTGAATATGGTGGTGCATGAATTCTCTCTCTCTCTCTCTCTCTCTCTCTCTCTCTCTCTCTCTCTCTCTCTCTCTCTCTCTCACACACACACACACACACACACACACACACACACACACACGGGAGGAGGAGGGAGGAGAATCAGTCTACAGGAAGCACTGTCCTGTGGAGCCCAGGGAAGCTTTGTGGCCTCAGCCTGAAGACAGTGGGGGCACAATCACTAAGATGTCCCCTGCTACCAAATACACAGGTTTGCCCCAGTTGAGTCAGAACGCTGCAAGGCTGGATTCCAAGGGGAGCCCGCTCATCTGCAGAGAGGTAAGGGTGCCCTGGAATTACCCATCAGCTTTGACAGTACCAGGAAAGGCAACCACTCAAGGGCAGACACAGAAGGATATGTGATGACCTTTTAAAGCTTGGCCTCTAGTCTAAGAGCCTAGGATTGGCGTCTTCCATAGGAAGCAGGCTCGGCCAGACCCTGTACCTTCCTCCTTCAGGCCCACAGTTCTCCTACCCCAGGTCCTGACTCAGTTGTGGTGTGAGTATCCACCTCCCCAGGCTTTGGGCTAGACTCAAAGTGGAGTCCCTGCTGGAAATACGGGCTGAGCCCCAATGCCTCTACAAGAAGAAATGGAAACATGCTGCCGGTCGCTGGGGTGGCCCCCTGTATGGCCCTCCCAGCTGAGTGTCTGTGAGCATTTCTTGGCCGTGAGAGCATAAGAGAAAGTGTGGGCTCTTGTCTGAGATCCCCGCTTAGCTGATAAGGGTGGCCTTGCCCTTAATGGCTCAAACTAGAGAATATGCCACCTCTCTGGTACAGGACATGTCACAAAGTGGGCCATCCTTTGCCCACAGCCCTGGTCACTGAGTCCTGGCGTGTCCCTGGGACTTGTGTTCAGGCAAATCCTCGAGCTATGGATCTGGGCACTTCTCCGAAAGCACAGGTCTCCATGCCCAAGGGGTTCATAACCCACTCTATGGGATGCTAACAACGTCTGAAGGGCCCAGTGAACTAAGTTGTAGCGGACAGGCCTACTGGAAACTTCTAGAACTATAAACTTAGCTAGCCCGGGAGCCCAAGCAGTCTCTCTTGGACCTTGTTCCTGGAGGTGGCAAGGAAGTCAGAGCTGGCTGCAGTTATCTAAGCAGAATTCGGGAGCTGGGATCAGCTCACGAGGATGGGCCCAGTGGCTGGGGAACTTCCGGGCACCTGTGGCCTCTGAATTCTTGCTATTGTATATGTCCCAGCCTGGCTGACTCAGTTGCATCTCAGTGCTGACAGAATGCTAGAGGAGGTCTTGGCCACCTCCCATGGGCACCTAGGCCCAGAGGCCTCACCCTCTTTAGCACACATTTGGCTGGGTCCTCCAGCCTGTGGGCCTATCTTCACTTCCTGAGGCCACTAGCAGCCAATGGCTCCAGAGGCGCCTGTTGAAAGCTAGGAACCAGCCAAGACCAGCCCTCGCCCAGCCACCGCCCCTCCCCTCCCCCCCCAGCACTCTTCGGGCCGCTGCTGAGCACGCAGAGGCCGAAGCGACGGCTGATAAATTAGTCTAGAGGGAAACAAGGCTGCTTCTACTTGTAAAAGGTCATTTCGACTTTGTTCTGGGTGAGGGTTTATCTCAGCCGCCGCAGCGTCAGACAATGCCCGGGGCCTAAATGGCAGAAATCTTAGCTCTGCTCGTGAAATTACTGTGCTGATAAGACAGAATGGGCTTCGGAGAGATCTAAATGGGAAAGGAGTGGATGTAGGTATTTCTGAACACGGCTGAACAGGGATGACACAATAGGATGTACAATTAAAGTGGGCATTAGCCCAGAAGGGGAAACAGCCTGAAAGGCAGACAAAGGTGGCTCCTGTGGTCCTGCTTAGAGCTGGTAATCCCTGTCGCTGCCCTGCGCAGGCTGGCCGAGGGGTGCAGCTGCCGCTGCTGCCCGCCGGGAGCTGGGCCTTCAGTGAGTCCCGATGGCACAGCCAGCTAGTCCTGGAGCACGGGGCAAAGCACACAGAGCTTGCAGGCAGTCTCAATTCCGCGTTACAGGCGATGAGGGGTCAGTGCAGGCTGGCCTCCTCAAGCCTGGCACCGAAACGCACATGGTCTTGCTTGCTTGCTTGCTTGCTTGCTTGTTTAAGAAAGTCTCTTATGCAGCCCAGGCTGGCCTCTAACTTTCTCTGTAGCTAAGAACGGTGCTGCACTTCTGAGACCCCGTGCGTCTACCTCCCATGCGCTAGATTTATAGGTGTGCACCGCCATGGTGATCTACATGGAGATAGAGATGGGACAGAGAGCTTCATGAATGCTAGGTGGGCCCGATCTCTGTCCCTGATGTAGATATGAAGGGAGGAGAGGCGCTTAGGCCTTGTCTGACAGACCCAGGGAGATGTGGGGCGTTGCTATTTCCCCAGAGCCAGCGGGGAACCTTGGGGGCAGCCTACCGGTGAAGAGACAACTCCGGGATGAACTTTCCTGGACACGGATGCTTGTGTTCACTCAAGACAAACCCAGAGACAACTCAATCCCCGGGCTGAGAGAACCCATGTTAGGGAGTCCCACGTGGGCCCAAGCAACTCCTGCCTGTCCGCCACTGAGCACAGGTGCAAGTGCTCCCTGAGGTGCTTGGTGGCCTGTGAGTGGCAGTGTCACCCTTGTCTTCGCCTGAAGCCAAGGTGGCTGGGACAACACTGCTAAGAGTACATTCCTGTGCCAGGGGACGTAAGCCACAGAGAAGCTTTGATAAGCAGGCGAGGCTGTCCTCTGCCTGCAGAGCGAGCCCCAGGGCTCACATCTCAACCCAGGCCCAGGGAGACCTTTTATGGGCTGGAACGCCTGGGCTCTTGTCTGACCCGGTGCACAGCGGGTGGGAGGGCTCAGGAGGGACAGTTGTCAGCACTGTGGCTGGGGCTCCCTAGGGAGACACCCGAGGGAGGGCTGTCCTCCCAGCTCTTCCTGTTCCTTATGAAACCTGCAAATGACTGCAGTTTCTACAGCCTTGGTGGTCTGGTTGCTTTCTTCCTTCAAGAGTCAGCCCAGAGCAGCCCTGGCTGTACCTGCAGGTATGCCCTGGGGTGCATACTGAGACCCTGCGTTGTATCTATGTTACTCCCTGCCGGGCACAGACAGAAGCATCCTCCAAACCTTCTGTGTCTTCATCCCAAAAGCACACTGAGGCTCCAAGATTACTGGATCCCATGTCAACTGAGTATATGCCATAGCCAGGTCTGCTTGTAGCAGCCACAGGGCCACCCAGGAGGGATTGTGGGAGGCACGGAAGAAAGGCCACTGGGCAGAGAGATGCCCAAGGCAGGCACCGGTGTCCTCTGCTCGGTTGTTGCTGGTGCGCAGATCCCTGGGGCTGGATGCAGGCATCCTATCCCTGTGGGCAGAGGAGCTACTAGGACCAGTACCCTGGATGGAGATGGTATAGGGACAATTCTCTAAAGATGGCTTCAGAAACGCCAAGGCCAAGGTGCACTGTGGGACAGGGAGGTCTAGACACTGTATATTATTAGCTGTCAGGGCCAGAGCCCCACAGGGTCTTGCCTGGATATGCCCCTGTCCTCATCGGTCTGCCCTCTTCGCCCAGGGCATCCTGGAGGCTGACACAGAACCCTCAGATTCATCTTCAGGATGGTGATAGCTCTCCCTGTGGGTCACGGACACCATGAGTACCAAGTGGTCCTTGCCTGGTCCTACCGCAGTCCCCAGAGCAGGGGCTGAGGACTTGAATTCACAAGACAGAAACATCAAAGCCCTGGGGAAAAAGTGACACCCAAGGAGCCGGGCCTGGGCCTCACCTCCCTGTGGGGAGCCTGTCTTCCTTGGTTCTTCAGCTTTGGTTTCCTCTCAGCCAAAGGAGGATGGCCGTGTGTTGACCACAGCTCTGAGTAGAAAGAGCCTCCTGTGGGACCAAGTAGGTGCCTGCCCAGTCCTCCTGCACGGTTGCAGAAGAGCGCCCAGCTCATCAAGATGGCCAGGCCCGGCCCACCCAGGTGACTTTGTGAGCTTTCCTTAGTGCACAGCGCTTATTCATTTTCCTTAAGGTGAAAAGGAAGGTGGGGGAAATAGAAGAAAAGAAAAGAGCCAAGGGGTCCTGTTCCACAGACGACCTTAAGGGGTCACAGGCGAGGAACCCACCTTCTCCTCTACCCCAGCCTCCCCCCTCTGCTGGGACCTCCCACTCCACCTCAACCTCATACTTTCACATGTCAGCTCTCACAGGCAGCGTTCCCGAGTCCGGATGGGCGCTGGCTGTCACTGGGGTAGTGTGTGAGGCGGATGGCAAAATACCATTTAAGAAGTTGGCATCCGCGGATGTCTCTCAAATATGAAAAGAAAACATTTATTTCCCCTTTTTCGCCTGTGAATCAGAGCGCTCTATTTAAAGAAAGTGCCCTCTGCCGGGTTGTGGCTGAGTTATTACCGCTTAAGGAAGTAGAGGAGAGCCACCGGGAGGTACTCTTAGTCACTCTCTCTCCTTTTTTCCCCCTAAAATTCCTTATATACCCGGCTTCGGAGCTGGGCCTAAGATAGCACAGGATTGCATGGCATTCCTGGGCTGGAAATGTGGGGCTGCTGTCAGTGTGCCTGGGAGAGGCGGGAAAGGTTGGCTCCTGGGTCCCGCAGCTGTCCTTGAGAAATGGCCATATGTGGCTTTCTCCCTGGCTTTTGAGGGGTTTTTGAGCTCAGCTCCTTCCCAGCGACATGGTGGGCTGAGGCAGGGCAGGGGCCGCCAGGGCATCGTGCCTGGCCAGGGGTCTGGCTTCGTGGTGTCCACCTTGGAGCGCTTGCTCAGCGGCACCCTGGCAGGTTCTGGACATTCAGTTTGCCTCTATAAGCGCATCCCTAACTGTCACCAGGAAGAGAAGCCCACAGCAATGCCTTAGCCTTCTGAAGTCTCTCCAGCAGCCAGACAAAGAGAGGCTGCTCAGTGTCAAAGGTGTACGGCGTGCCTAGGTAGAGAGCAAGGCACTGCAAAGTTCTGGGGCCAGAGAGAGTGGGGGGGGGGTACCGTAAGGGGGAGACCACCATTGAAAAAAAGCCTTAGAGCACTGGTTCTCAACCTGTGGTTCATGACCCCTTAGGGACTGACCCACCCTTTCACAGGGGTCACCTATCAGATGTCCTGCCTATCAGGTAACTTACATTAAGGCTCGTAACTATAGCAAAGTTACAGTTATGAAGCAGCAATGAAAATCATTTTATGGCTGGTTGGGGGTAGGAGGCGGTCCACCACAATAAAGAGTTGCAGCATCAGGAAGACTGAGAGCCATTACTTTCAAGGGTGTGACCATCCCAGGCGCGGCAGGCCCTTGCTGGCTTTCCACCGGCCAGGCTCCACACTGCCCAGGAGTTACATCATACAGTGCCTTTAGTGGCCCTGCCATCCCACTGGTGGAGCTATAGAACACATAACAAGAGGGTCCAAGAGCTGAAGGGAGGATCGGGCACCTGCCCTGCCGGGTTGCTAGAGCAGGAGGTGAGGTAGAACTCCAGAACCTCTGCGGCACGGGGCAAGCAGGTCCTACGCATGGAAGTGCACTAGTGTGCGGGTGTGCCCATCTGCGTCGGAGCATCTCCAGGAGTGTGAGCCTGCAAGAGTGTATGTGAAAGGCTGAGTGCTGTGTGCTGGTCTTTCTAAGTGGCAGTGAACACACAGGACACAGGCACCTCCCAAAATTCTTGTTCCTGGGAGCCTTGTTGCCTGGCAGGCAATTTGAAGCCCTCCACTGTCCACCCTACGTAGCCCCATCATGGCGCCTCTATGCCACGTGCACAGAACACGGCCCGCCACAGCCGCACTCATGCTGGGCCTTCTGGTGAGATAGTGTATGAGAAGAGATCCCCCTCCCTCTTCCTTCCTAGGGCAGCTGTTCTGTATCGTGACTGTGGACTATAATCTCTGGGAGCTGTCACGAGCTTCGCCGCTGGACGAGAACTCTGGGTCTTAAACCCAGATCCTCCCCTCTCCCCCCCCAAAGAGAGATAACCAGCTCCTGCCCGGAGTAAGCCTGGGTGGCAGTGATCAGGTGATACCAGCAAGCAGTCAGGTGAGAGAGAGTCATGACCCTACACTTCAGTTCTGGGGCCAAGATACCTAAGAGGGGGATCTAAGGAACACCCCTGACCCCCAGAGGATGATATATTAAACTCATCACCCCCAAATCTTTCTTCAAAAATTCAGCTGTTATTGTCAGACCCCATTCTAAGCCTGGGTAGACTCACTTCTTGCATGGCCTGTGTATACACTGGGTCTGCGCCCGGCTCGCCTCTCCCGCCATCCCAGCCCCTGCAGCAGACCCTGGTAGAACTGAGAGGTTAAAGTCCTTGTAGCTACGGACAGTTCCAGGCATCCGTTTAGGAAGCTCTAAGCTGCTCACTAGTTGGCTCTGGATGTCCCAGCCTTGCTTTGGAGCGGGCAGCTTGGTGATGGCGGGAACGGCAAAGCTGTGGGTGTGTGCGTGTGTGTATGTTTATTCCCTGTGGACTCAGAAGAGGCTTGGTGCTCAGTAGGGAAGCCCACAAGGCTCTGAGTGGGATCGAACGAGGCCAGAGGGTCTGCGAGCTGCCTCCTTCCCAGGTCGACCATGTGCACTGGGCATTCACTGTCTGACCTAAATGGTCTGTACGCTCGAGTCACTGCAGATCTTGCCCAGAAGCACGTGGTGATTCGGTGAACCTCTTTATGCAGAAGGCTGCACTCATGGGCGGCTCTGGACAGTCAGGGGGTTTCACATACGGGTCTCTAAACCCATTTCCATTTCTCCTACACCCACTGTGGGATCAGAAACGGCAGGCAGATTCCCAGCAGCTCAGATGACTTCCTCATCAGACAGAGGCCACTGTTTCTAGGGCGGGGACAGTAGACTGGCCTCATCCTGGGACTCAGGAAGGGTTCTTCTCATATGGGCTCTTTCACCAGCACCAAAATACACCCACCCTCACCCACACCCAACCCACAGCTTCTCTGCCCAGGTCCTTCATGATGAGAGACCAGCCAGTTGGACAGTGTAGGCCAAGCACGTGACCGCTGGTGCTGGCGGGGAGTGTCCGCTGGTGGGAACACTCGTGCCTGGTAGAAAGGGGGGTTTCCTAGGGTTTCCCCTATCTCCAAGATCAGGATGGATCCAGGGCATGAATTTAGGCTCAGAATTCTGCTCTGAGCCCACAGTGAGATCTGCTTCTCACAGCACCCCAGCACTCACAATAGTCACAACTGAGCCTAGTCTCCTAAAGCAGCCGAGGGTGGCAGGGTGGAGATACAGGTGGTCCCTTCCCTGGGTGGTCAGAGCCCTACACCAGGACTTTAGCCTAACGCTAAGCAGGAAGAAGCAGACACACCCTGAGGCACAGCCATGCTGGGAGGGAGATGCCTCTGTCTGCGGGCAGGCCCAAGGGAGGAGAACAGCTTCCTTATGCAAGGGTCTGTGAAGGCCAGAGGAGAGAGGGCAAAGATGGCTGCCTCGGAAAACCCCCTAAGCTGAATCTTGGACCCATGCTGGGGTCCTGGGGTGAGATCACAGTCCTTCCTGCAGGCCAGGCCCCTCTCTGGAAACTGGCAAACCTACCAGTTCGTCTCTCCTGCCACAGGACTGATGTCAGCCTCAGCATTCAGCCTCAGCATTCAGGACCCTGAGTGCATGTTCTCAGTGTGTGGAGAGGCTTGCTCTTGGTCCGGCCATTTAGTGCTAAGCCACAGTGGCTTTAATCGTCTCTTAGAGATCCTTCATCCTGGAGGGGTTGGGGGTGCTGACAGAGACTAACACTACCCTGTGTGGATACTCTGCCTTCCCTAGTAAACACACCAGACAGACAGACCGCTCCCCAACATCGCCATCCCACCATTTTTGCCCCCCCCAACTGCATACTTCCCACTCCCCATTCTTAAGAGAAGAAAAGCCAAGGCTGCCTGCGGTGTGCAGGGAAGGCTAACGCGCCTATGCACAAGCGCGCACTCCCGTCTGTCTTTCCAGCTGGGCTACCCAAGGCTGGCGTTTGGAGTGATGAGCTCCTGGTAAAGGGACAGAAGTTTCTCGGATCCTGACAGCAGGGTTTTCACGCACAGTGTCTTCCGGCCCTGACATCGCCGGGCATTAGGGCAACCTGAGGGTCCCTGAAAGTGATCAGTCAGTCTTGACCCTCTCCAAAGGCACCTGTGGGTCTCGGCAACCCTGAAGGAACTATAGCAGAGCAGAGGGAGGAGTGAGGCAGGCTGAGGTCGCTGGACCAATCTCCCTTATTGCCCCTGTCCTGTTACCTTGGCCTGTTTGTCAATCGAATAAACGGACGCACGTACTACTACTCAGACCCTCGCTGCAGGAAATGATGCCATCCACGTCACGGCTGAAGCCACCTCAGTTCGCATTAATGCCTCTGAAACACTGGGAGACATGTTCATGCACCAGATGATGTTTGGATGTCAATCACAGGCTCAACACCATCCCAGAGACTGACTTGCTTCAGTGACATTTGTGTCAACGCCATCCCAGCGACTGGCCGTCTTTCTGGATATATCTTCTACAAGAACCTAGTCTAACTCTGGAGAAGTGTGGCCGATGTCAGCGAGGAGCTTCTCTCTCTCCGGTCCCTCCCCAGCTACCCTGCCTTACGTGCCTTTACCCAAGCAGGCTCAGGCACACAGCTACAGACCCAGCCTGGGGCAGGTGGCCTCTGAGCAACCCATGCAGAGCCCATCCCTCTGGGCTGTCACAGCAGCCATCTCTTAATTAGCAAAATAAACAGCACGATGATAAATGTCATAATTTACTCAACACATGATCAAAATCATTGCTTTTGCAGACCTCAGGGCAATAAAATGCAATCACGGGGTGATTTATTCCCACCGGCAGGGTGAGCGCACAGCCTCGTGTCAGTAAGCAGGGCGTGACATGCGGGGGATGGTGACCAGATGGAGGAGCCTGGGAATTGGGCTGCCCTTCCGTGAAGCCTCCTCCTTGAGGGACAGAGTCCACAGGGATGCCCAGGCATTGAAACCACACCCACACCCACATATAGACCCATCAGCCAGGCCCAGGACATCTGACATGCTTCCTTCCAAAACAAGCACAGACTGCAGCCTGCCGGTCCCAAAGCGCTCGGGTAAGGGGGCTGTAGAGTGATTGGAGGTCACCAATACACACGTGAGAGGAAAGAAGAGGGACAGTCTCAGGGGTTAGTCCTGGATGGAGGACTGGGCTTCGAGTCCCACGTGAACATCAAGAGGGGCACAGCCTAGCTCTGCTCTACCTGGAGTGGGGGTGCCCCCAGCCAGGGGCAGGGAGTCAAAGCCCCTCATATGTCACTGTCTGATCCATGGGTGGGTAGTTGCCCCAGTCTGACCATAAACCTTTTCCTCCCTAGTTACGCCGAAGCCTCATGCCAGCCACGCAGATACCTGCCCTTTCATTTTGTCATCTGAAACAAGAACTTCGCTCTAAGAAAAGGAAATGACGTGTGCCCACAGCATCCCAGGGGATGCTACAAACAGTGAATCTGACCCTCATCCCAAATTGGCCACCAGAGAGGACCACAGGCCTTCTCCTGCTTCTACACTCCTCCGTAGGACCCAAGATCTGAAGTGCAGACTGGCCACAGACTGGTTGGTTGGTGTGCCCCACTCCTAGGCCACCCCTCAAGGAAGCCAAACAGAACGGACCCTCCTTGGCTTTCATCTGTCATCTTTGCTAAAATGTCACTGCTTGCTCTCTTGCAGCAAATGCATACCACGTTAATGGTCGCAAAATTCAATTACTGTGATTCAGAGAACTTAATTATGAGGGCGAGTGTGAATAATTAAGTATGCAATCTGGGACCACTCTGAGACTGCACCCATGCATGCTGCCCTGAGCTGACTGGGGACATCAACTTGCTTGCACATTAACGCTTTCTGGTAGCCCCTGCCTCTCTCTGCACCTGCATAGTGGCCGGTGGGCCAAGGGCCCGGTGTGAGTGGCTAGGGGTAGTTCACAGAAGGCTCCTTTCCCTGGGCTAAGGAGAGACCTGGGCCCTGGGTCTTTGGTTTTCTTTCCATCCTGAGCCGTGATCAGAGATAAGGCACGTAGGGTAAATAAGTCAGGAAAGGCTGGGAGGGCCACCAGAACTCGCTGACTTTGCTGAGCTACCTTCATACTTCAAGGAAGACAAAAATCAAAACAGAACAGAACAAACAGCAACGATGAATAGCGAAAGGGACGTGGTGGAAAGGGCAGAGTCCACTCGTGGGAAAGTAAAGCTGTGAGGAGAGGACAGGCCTCCACACTGTTCCCAGGCCCAGAGGCCGCAGCCTGTGGAACTCAACCCAAGTCAATCCCAGACCCCAGGAACTGAGCGAGATTCCACCTGCCTCCCCGGACAGCGGTGGCTTCCTCTCCCAGTGGTTTCAAGGATCCAGTCCCACAGATACAGCCACTGCTCAGCCAGCCTTTTGGGGGAGGACACAAAGCCCAGAAAAGGGACATAGAGACAGGTGACACTGCCCGAATTCACAAAGAAAACAAGGTCAGATGAGATACTATCAGGTATACCTAGAACACTGTTTCAGGGCGTTGACCAAGGGGTGGGGGTGGGGGGTGGGCAGCTATTTCTAAGCACCACTGTCATGAATGGTAGCTGTCAGGTCACCACGATGGGACAAAGCTCTCTGCAAAAAGGGCGACACCACACACACACACACACACACACACACACACACACCACACACACACACACACACACACACACACACACCACACACACACACACACACACACCACACACAAACACACACACACACACACACACACACACACACACACACACACACATACACACACACCCTTACCCTTCACTCTCAAGCACCTACACAGAGAGTAAACAAAGCTGTAAAAGTCAACAGGCCCCAAGGAATGATAATCGCAGCCCTGTACCAAGCCTGGTACCCAGGGAGCCACTGTGATATGAGGCATTTCTTTTAAAAACTAAAATCAAACAGAAACTTGTATCAGCCACTGAGCAGACAAGAACAAAGTCACTTCAAGGTCGTCCAAAGAACTACCTAATAGTGTTTGTAAGGTCGGTCTGTTTACTCTCCAAGCATCTGAAAGCTAGCCTCCTGATTAAACAGTGAAGATCCTTTCGTGCATTAAACAAACGCCCTCCAACGCCAACCGTCCCCAGCACACCAGGAGTGGCCCTCCGCAAAGCCAGATCCAATTGAGCCCAAACTGTCACGCTGTCTAAACACACTGCCCTTGGACCACAGAGCGTATGTAACATGTGCCCAAAGGAGGGATGGGGACACCATGCCCTCCTCTCCTGCCTCACCTGGTTGGTTCCCTGGCCCGGGTACCAGGCGTTAAGGCAATCTCAATCTTGGTAGCCATACCCTGCATCTGTTACTGTGATGGTTGGAAACATGACAAGTCAGCTCCTGAGATACAATTGCCACCACGCTGAAGGCCAATTCACCATCTCTTCATCCACTGGGTGAACCCAGCATCTCACCTGGACCCTCCAAGCCCTCTGAAGAACCACTAAGGGTGGCTCACATTCAGAACAGAAGCCCCGTGCCCAAGACCATAAGCCAAAGGGGACCCTGTGATACCAGAGACCTCGCTCCACCTGCCTTCTGAGGCACCTGGAGTTCCGGGCACTCAACCTCAGTCTTGTAGGTCATGTGAACAGCATATAAATGTGACCCAGCCACCACCAGGAGATGCATCAACTCCCCTGGCTCTCCACACTATCCCCTCAAAGAGGTTTTACACATGATAGGCCCAAGGGCCTCATTGGTGTTTGCTGGGGTATTCAGTTTCCTGGGGTCTGCAAGGGGGCGCTATGTATAAGGGGACACTCCATCGGAGTCCCTAGGCAGCTGTGGAGTCTTGGCGTACAAAGTTTGGAGACTGTAAAATAGCCAGGGAGAGAAAACCCGGCCTTGAGTCTTTCCTCGCTCTACAAAGAAAACAAACGTTCAGATCTGCTTAAAAACTTCCTCAAGGTTGTCAAGAGGCTAAGAAAGACAGACAGACCCGAGGCAGACCCTTGTCCCACCTGACACCCTGCCCCCTCCAAGCCCCACTGTTAAGTGACCACTACAGGCTAGCAGGCTCCCCCCTGCCCCCCCCCCCCCCCCCCGGTCCATTTGCCCTTCCTGGCACTGACCTCCACACAAGCACTTGTGGAGGTTGTGAGACACCAAAAGGAATCTGGATTCACATTCCTGCTTTCCACCCAGTCAGGCTCCATGCCAAAACTACCACTGGAAAGCAGCCCTGTGGGCCGCAGGAAGGCCAGAGCCTATGGGAAAACGTTCCCACGAGGCCACCTTGACAAGCTCCCCCTTCAAAGCAGGGGTGGGTGTGCCTCATGGCCCGAGTGACATCTCTGGATGCACCTGGTTCGGGACTTCCCCCGCCCCCTGGCACACCTTCTAGATCTCAGCACTGTCTCGCCTAATAGGCACATGAGCTTCCAATCCCATAAAGGCCCATGGAGATGTGATAAGGAAGTTTAGCCGACAAGCCCTCTGCTCCCAAATCTGAGAGTGAGACCCCCATTACAATGAGTCAGGAGCTTTGTCCAACTGTGCTGGTGTGTGTGTGTGTGTGTGTGTGTGTGTGTGTGTGTGTGTGTGTGTATGAGCACCAGGCCTGTTTGCAAGCTGCCTCCACCTGATGGAGACGGAATGAAGTTCTCCACAGCAAGCTGCTTCTCCCAGAGCATTCAGCTATCCCACAGTGAGGGAGGGTTAGCACCTCTCTCCAGTAGGAGGCACAAGATGTTTTAAAACATGAGCTCATAAAAAGACACATTTCCGGGAAGAGGGTGCCGCAGCCATCGGGCTGATGGGCATCCGAGGGGACCGGCAATGTTTTCTGAGTCACGTCATGTGAGCTGCCGGGATAAAATAACCCTGGGAAATGTGACATTCGAACGGCTCTCCCTCCGACAGACCGAGCCTCCCGCCTGGGGCAGTGGCTGCACCGGCTTTTATAAATAGATTGAACACAAGATAAATGACCACGATCAATCATGCTCAGACAGAGGCACACTCACCTCCCATCCAAAGTCAGCCTCCTTCAGCGCGGCCCGGGGCGCCACCATGTAGGGGCCAAACCTCTCCCCAGTTTCCATCTTCCGCTTGGCCCAGATCCCCAGGCCCGCTCCTGGGATGGAGGACTCTCGCAGCTCGAAGTCTGGCGGGACTGGAATGTCCTCAGGGATGTAGACGGGGGCCTCGTAGGGCGAGCCCTCCTTAGGAGTGAAGTCTTCGCTGGTGGGGAACGGGGACGGCGGCCCCATAGGGATGGGGGACAGGATGCTATCCTCAGTCTCCTCCTCGGCACTCTGGCCGGCCAGCAGGTCCGGGTCGGGTTCATACATATTATTTACAACGTCACCGTCACCTAAAGAGATAACATAGCGTCAGCCTCTGCAGCAGGGGACCCCCGCCCCAGGGATGTGGCCCTTGTGGAACCAGAGAGCACCAGCAGACTTCCAACTGTCACTCCTGCACCATCCCAAACCCGCTGGCGGACACGCGGTGCCAGCTGCCCCCGGGGAAGAGACCCCACCAGGCTTCCTCTAGGGATCAGCACACTGCAGGCATCACTGCCGCTGATGTTCCCCCCTCATTGGTTTACCATTTCCAAATATCTTAGAGATGGGACACTTCTTCTCCACATCCACCTGAGGAGGAGCTGCCCAGTCCTGGTGTGAAGCAGCAGAGACAGAGACAGAGCCAGGCTGTCATGGGGGATCACTTCAGTGCTTGTCTGGGGCCTCAGAGGTTGGGGAACTGGGAGGTTTTTTGAGGAAATTCAAAATTTGGGTTCATGTGAGATTTACCAAAAACTGCCACCCCAGCACAGGGTTGTTGTGAACACCCCACTGGGCTAGCAAGGTCCTCTATGGGGTCCTCTAAGTTCCCGGCAAGCTCAAGGCCGGTCAGGAACAGTTGCAGTCATGGACGTGGCACTTGAGCTGCAGGTCACAGGACAGAGCAAAAGGAAGAGACCCCAGCTTATCTGTGGGGGACGGGCCTTTCTCTAGGAGCCATGATAGCCAACAGCTGACGTCACGCTGAGAATGAGAGGGCCACCTTGGCGCACTAAGGCTGTGATGGCTTGGATAGGAAGAGCCCGGGGAAGGGGGGCTGGCGAGGAGATCAGGCAGGAAGGGAAAATGATCCTGATTTGGGCATCTAGCTCACAGCACCGCAAAAACAGGGCTCGAAATCAGCAAGGACTCAAAGGAGCCAGAAGAAGAGGCCAGACCAGCTCAAGCGCCCAGCAGCAAATGATCAGGCCGCGTGCTGTCCACACCAGGGTCTCTCCACCAGGAGCACGAAGCCTACCTCAGTGTGATGCAGCCACACCTCAGCAGCATGCACGCTGCCCAGAATGCGCGGAGCACATTACTACTGACCAGCCTGTGTGCCCAGGAATACCTGCATCTTATTTTCCCATCTAACTGTGACTCTGTCCCCATTAACCAGCTCCCTCCCTTTCCCTCCCCTTCCTCATCAGAGGTGTCATATGCTGGTCACCCCAACTTGACCATTCCCCAACGCCTACAACCTGTACACACTGTAAACATCACACTACAACCTATAAACACGGACTTGTTCCCCAATGTAACATCTCACTGTTCCTATAAAGGCTCACTCTTTTTCCATTGAGTAGGTGAAGGGAAACACCACTGCATCCTGCCAATACAGATGCTCATTACTTGCCCGCTAAAACTTTACAAATACATTGTGTAAAATGGAAGCTTCTACAAAGTATCCAGAAGAGGTGGATCTGAAAAGGTTGTGAGGGGCAGAGGGGAGTGACCTCTGATGGCACTGATTCTCCTGCGGGTGGTAAGAATGTTCCAGAATTAGAGGTAGAGGTTGGTTGCACAACACAGGGAATTGTGCTCAATGCCACTGAGTAGAAAGCTTTAAAATGGTTACTTTTTCTATACTGTGAACTTGACCTCAGTCAGTGAGGAAAGCCAGAGGTGTGGTGGAGGGAGGAGGGTGGGGCCCACAGACCCCTGATCTGGATCCCCCAGGTCAATTTCATCCTGCCACTGGTCTGCTGACCCGGGGAGGTCACCCAGGAGCTGTGTCACATGCCCCTCCCTGCTCCTTGACGTTGGCTGGTGAAATAGACGCCTCCAGGGAAGACAAGAACTTTCAAGTACAAGAAAAAACGATTTCTGATTCCCCACATTGGCTGCAAACAAACTGGCTGGGGAAGTAACAAAATGTTTTCTTTCAAAAGAAACCAAAGTCTCAGGGAAAAAAAATCATGCCGATAACACTTATTTAATTTAGCAGCATTCACAGAAGTAATGACTGTGTTTTAAGTGGCCGACGGTTCCTTTTTAATTGGCTGGTGGGACCCTTTCAGGGAGTGAGCAACAGGAAGGCAGTACATCTCCCTCCTCCCCAACGCCTGGTGGTGTTTAGGTTTGAAAGAACACCCCCGTAAACCTTCCCGTTGCCTGTGTGCAGCAGAAAGGTAAATTAGAGGGGGGGGGTAATTAACAAGCCACCTTATTATTTGGAACTGGGAACTGCACAGAGCTCACAAATAAAATCATGCTGGAAGCCCGTGTTTTCAGGAAGAGCTCCTTAACTCCTTCAGTGATGATGCGCTCCAGAGCGGCCATCCAGGGTATGGTCACTTCAGGGGGGCCATTTATTTTTCTTTCCTTTTTTCGTTTGGATTTTACTTCCTCAAACCCCTCACCTACTTACAGAAACCAGAACTTTAATAAAGGCCCTAAGGGGGGGTGCAGTGAGCAACTGGAGAGAGGGCAGGGCTTCCTGCCTGTGAGAGGCAGATCTGGGCCCCTGGGCCCAGGTGGTCACTGAGCTTAAGTGACAGCTTCCGTCTTTGCATTTTGCCATCTCCCGAACTGGAGAGAGAGCTCTCTGTGCTCATGGGTGGGCGCCGAAGGTACAGGAGGCCTAATGGGTGTGCGCAGAACATACTTTGAGAGAGGATGCAGGAATGAAGAAGCAGTCACCTGCAATGGCCCTGGGAGTCCTGGGGGAGTGAGGCATGAGTCACTCATTTTGGGGTGGGAGTCGGGAGTCTTGTGTTCAGCTTAGAGGTCAGCCTTCCCTTTTCGTAAGCTCCAGGTAAAGGAAATGAAGGTGGGCAGGCATGCTCCCAGAGGGCACACCTCTCACCCAGCTCCCGAGGCTAGGCCACTGGAGTGACAGATGTCTGAGGCTAGGCCACTGGAGTGGCAGATGTCTGAGGCTAGGCCACTGGAGTGACAGATGTCCAAGGCTAGGCCACTGGAGTGGCAGATGTCTGAGGCTAGGCCACTGGAGTGACAGATGCCCAAGGCTAGGCCACTGGAGTGGTAGATGCCTGAGGCTAGGCCACTGGAGTGGCAGGTGCCCGAGGCTAGGCCACTGGAGTGGCAGGTGCCTGAGGCTAGGCCACTGGAATGTTAGATGCCCGAGGCTAGGCCACTGGAGTGACAGATGCCTGAGGCTAGGCCACTGGAGTGGCAGGTGCCTGAGGCTAGGCCATTGGAGTGACAGATGCCTGAGGCTAGGCCACTGGAGTGACAGATGCCTGAGGCTAGGCCATTGGAGTGACAGATGCCTGAGGCTAGGCCACTGGAGTGACAGATGCCTGAGGCTAGGCCATTGGAGTGGCATTTTCCAGACCATGTTCCCATCCAGGTAGAAGAGCCAGTACCCAGGTGCTGGGCACTTGACAACTGGACAGGAGGCTGGCATTCTTTATTTGGATCTTGTAATGGCTTCAGGCTGGGGATTCTTGGCCAGGGCTGTCACTCATAAAATGGTAGAAGAGAGGAGAGGAGGATACAGGGAGCAGCATGAGCTTGGCTGTCCCTCAAGCCAAATGGCCCCTGACTCATAGTGATGCTCACTCTCCATCCCCCATAGTGATGCTCACTCTCCATCCCCCATAGTGAAGCTCACTCTCCATCCCCCATAGTGATGCTCACTCTCCATCCCTCATAGTGATGCTCACTCTCCATCCTCCATAGTGATGCTCACTCTCCATCCCTCATAGTGATGCTCACTCTCCATCCCCCATAGTGAAGCTCACTCTCCATCCCCCATAGCTGTGCTCACTCTCCATCCCCCATAGTGATGCTCACTCTCCATCCCCCATAGTGATGCTCACTCTCCATCCCCCATAGTGATGCTCACTCTCCATCCCCCATAGTGATGCTCACTCTCCATCCCCCATAGTGATGCTCACTCTCCATCCCCCATAGTGAAGCTCACTCTCCATCCCCCATAGTGATGCTCACTCTCCATCCCCCATAGTGATGCTCACTCTCCATCCCTCATAGTGATGCTCACTCTCCATCCCTCATAGTGATGCTCACTCTCCATCCCTCATAGTGATGCTCACTCTCCATCCCTCATAGTGATGCTCACTCTCCATCCCTCATAGTGATGCTCACTCTCCATCCCCCATAGTGATGCTCACTCTCCATCCCCCATAGTGATGCTCACTCTCCATCCCTCATAGTGATGCTCACTCTCCATCCCTCATAGTGATGCTCACTCTCCATCCCTCATAGTGATGCTCACTCTCCATCCCCCATAGTGATGCTCACTCTCCATCCCCCATAGTGATGCTCACTCTCCATCCCTCATAGTGATGCTCACTCTCCATCCCCCATAGTGATGCTCACTCTCCATCCCTCATAGTGATGCTCACTCTCCATCCCCCATAGTGATGCTCACTCTCCATCCCCCATAGTGATGCTCACTCTCCATCCCCCATAGTGAAGCTCACTCTCCATCCCCCATAGCTGTGCTCACTCTCCATCCCCCATAGTGATGCTCACTCTCCATCCCCCATAGTGATGCTCACTCTCCATCCCTCATAGTGATGCTCACTCTCCATCCCCCATAGTGATGCTCACTCTCCATCCCTCATAGTGATGCTCACTCTCCATCCCCCATAGTGATGCTCACTCTCCATCCCCCATAGTGATGCTCACTCTCCATCCCTCATAGTGATGCTCACTCTCCATCCCCCATAGTGATGCTCACTCTCCATCCCCCATAGTGAAGCTCACTCTCCATCCCCCATAGCTGTGCTCACTCTCCATCCCCCATAGTGATGCTCACTCTCCATCCCCCATAGTGATGCTCACTCTCCATCCCCCATAGTGAAGCTCACTCTCCATCCCCCATAGCTGTGCTCACTCTCCATCCCCCATAGTGATGCTCACTCTCCATCCCCCATAGTGATGCTCACTCTCCATCCCCCATAGTGATGCTCACTCTCCATCCCCCATAGTGATGCTCACTCTCCATCCCCCATAGTGATGCTCACTCTCCATCCCCCATAGTGAAGCTCACTCTCCATCCCTCATAGTGATGCTCACTCTCCATCCCTCATAGTGATGCTCACTCTCCATCCCCCATAGTGATGCTCACTCTCCATCCCCCATAGTGGTGCTCACTCTCCATCCCAGAACCACCTGCTGGATGCCCCTGGCTCTAGCTGAACCTGTTCCTGGTGAACGCCACGCCAAGCCTCTCTGAGAGCCATGCCAGCCAATGCTGGAGTGACCATTGTGACCCTGCAGCAGGGATCAGACCTCAGCTCCTCCCCCACCACGACCTTGTCCGTCACCTTGCTCTGGATTCCAGCCAGCCTGGTCTGTAGTGCTGGGTACCTTCCAACCCCACCACACCAGGGGCCTTTCTGCCCCCTCACTTAGAACACAAGCCACACATTGTCTCCTCACCTACTGAAGAGTAAACACGGATGGGATACCAAGGTCTAGAAATACGAGAGAGCGGGAGGGAGGGAGGAAGACAGGGAGGGAAGGAGGGAGGAAGGGAGGGAGAGGGAGAGAATGAATAAGTGTGTGAGCATGTGAGAGCTTTGCGCGTGCATGTGTGTATGTGAGCGCAGGTGGAACCCTGAAAACAGGTGCTTATGGTCTATGCAGACCCACCCTGCACAAGTTCACTGCCTTCTGCCTGAAGGGTTCTGGAGAAGGGAAAAATGGAAGGATCCCAGAAGCCCCTGACCACCTGCACAACAAGCACTAGATGGAGGGCTCTGAGAGGTCCCCAGGGCACCCTGTTGGCGCCTGGATATAACTGGGAGTTCCAAGAGGCAAGAACTGTACACCACCATGCCTTGTCACTAATTTCTTTTTTTTCTATCTATTTATTTATTTACACACACACACACACACACACACACGCACGCACGCACGCACGCACGCGTGTATGCACAAACTATTATTATTATTATTTTATTATTATTATTATTATTATTATCATTATTATTATTATTATTATTATGTTTTTCAAGACAGGGTTTCTCTGTGCAGCCTTGGCTGTCCTGGACTCACTTTGTAGACCAGGCTGGTCTCGAACTCACAGCAACCCACCTGCCTCTGCCTCCCGAGTGCTGGGATTAAAGGCGTGCACCAGCTACTAATTTCTTTATCACACAAGTGCAAAGGAACATGCCGCTGCCGGGTCCACACAGCAGGAATGATTTCTGAGTTGGGGAGTCAACAGCCTGGGCTCTCTGGCCACTGGTTTCTTGCTGTGGGTTCCTGAGGCACCTAGCTCACCCTTAACTCCCCTCTTTCAGAACCAGAAAACATCAGCACCAGACCAACCCTTAACTACTTCTCTCTCAGGAACTGAGAACAAGCAAGACCAGGTGGGAAGGCGCCCAAGGAGACGTTGCACAAGGCTCTGAGAGGGAGCGTGAGGTGGTCTGAGTAAGAACGGTCCCCCACAGTTTGTGAAACTGTTTTGGAAAGGACTAGGGGTGTGGCCTCTAAGCTGTTGCTCCAGGACCACACCTGCCTATCTGTTGCCATGCCCCTGCCATGATGGTCCAGGGACTCACCCTCTGACGCTGTACACAAAGCCTCCATAAAATGCCGTCCTTCATAAGCTGCCTTGGTTATTCTGTCTTTTCACTGCAATGCAAAAGTAACTAAGAAAGCACTCTCTAAATCTGTGTGGGAGGTTCCACACCGGGTGCTTCAGCACAGGCCGAACACCAGGGTGAGAACCGGGCCAGGATTTCTACTCTCTCTCTCTCTCTCTCTCCTCTCTCTCTCTCTCTCTCTCTCTCTCTCTCTCTCTCTCTCTCTCTCTCTCTCTCGAATTCTACGTGATTCAGTTGGGCCCACGGTATATGAAGATCTCTTTCAGCCTTTGCTGGGTTTAGAGTCAGATGCGAGGTCACGGGTCTCAGATGATGGGCACCTCCAGATGAGGACTCTGCGCTGGATTGAAAAGGTGCATTTTTAGAACCTACTTCATCCGGCTTCCATTGGATCTTGGTCTGAATGGGTCTAACAGTGACACTGAGTGTGCACAGAACTCCAGGTCCCCCAGTGGGCGGGGTCTGTCATTATAAAAAGGGGTCAAAGGGGCTGAGGACATGTTCCACAAACACCCCGAGCTCCCTGAGCTGGAGGCCGGGCTTGGGACCGCTGGGACCCTGAGGTCATGATGGCTTATTATGAGTTTCTCGAGAGAACAGCTGTGTCAGCTGACGTGCTGAATTCCTGAACCCCTCTGACCCAGGACACAATTCTCCTCATCCTGAGAGCCGCAAACCCCATCTTGTCAGTGAGCTCATCAGTTCCATAAGCACCTTACCTGGGAAGAGGCTGAGGAAGTGCCACCTGCACAGATAAGGCCTTGTTGCTGATCCACAGTCAGAAGAGAGGCTCTGAGAGCAACACTGACCTGCCTAGGGACGCATCGCCGGCTATACAGGTAGCCTAAACCCTGTACAACCATCTAAGCCCTGTTGTGGGAAATCAGTGCTCCCACCACAAACCTGGATGTCATTCCCTGTCCAGGTCTGTATCTTGTTTTGTTGGGTATCTGCTCTGTATCACTCGCAAGCCACAGAGCAGAAAAGTCAGGGCCAGGAAGAACAGATGTCCCAGAAATCACCTGGGCACCTTTACCATTGGTGGATGGTAGATTCCAGTCAGGAGAAAGAGAGAGAGAGGGAGAGAGAGAGAGAGAGAGAGAGAGAGAGAGAGAGAGACAGAGAGAGAGAGAGACAGAGACAGAGACACAGAGAGACACAGAGAGAGAGAGACAAACATAGACACAGAGACAGACAGAGAGACAGAGAGAGACAGAGACGGAGAGTGACAGAGACAGAGACAGACAGACAGACAGACAGACAGACAGACAGACAGACAGATACACACACATACACACATACACACACACACACAGGTGCTCCCTCCTTTCTCCCCCCCCCCCACTTCTCTCCCCTCTCTCCCTGGGAAGAAACACCTTATCCCACCCAGGAGCCGAAGCCGAAGTTGAATAGTGAGTGAGCTTTGGTACAAACTGAAAACTTGGGTTTTCTTTTCTGGCTCAGTCACTTTCACCCCCATCCTATAAGTTTAGAAACCGAAGCCGCTAAAGAGGGGCAGTGCCTTGAAACGAGTCCTACAAGCCAGATGGAAAAAGGAGGGACTGGGGTGGGGGGGGGGAGGACAGCAATTTGTCCTGTCCCCACCCTATGACAATCCATCCCTCTGGCCACTGTGTCCTGAAGCCAGAGGGTCAACAACTCACTGTCCTCTCTGATTGGATGCTAACCGTGAATGGCCACTACTGTCCTTCCCAAAGAAGGGAGCAAAAGAGTGAGAGCATAGGACACCCCCCCCCCGCAGTTCCCACCCCCCCCCCCCCCCCGCACAAGCAGCTCCAGAAGGGGACTTGGGGTGGGCGGCACAGGCCCGCCCTGCTCACGGGATGTGCGAAGGGACAGCCTTTCCTGGTGAGGACGCGCAGGCTGGCTGCAGCCTCACTGAACACTTCACAGTTATAACCACCACCGGGGTCTAGGGGCCCCACGAAGGAGGAGTTCCTGGTACACCTCATAGAGTGGGGGCCCTTAGTAGCCCCTGCCCCAGGCTCCACCCACTGCTGCAGGGCAGGGAGGGCACTGCCCTCACGCTCATCCTCAGGGGATTTGAACAGCTCATCAGACAGTGACCCTTACATCTGGCCAGCTCTTTGGAGCTGACATCTTCCCACTGTACAGCTGAGATCAGATCACACACCCTGAGTCCACAGAAGGGTGTGTGGTGGCCACGCCCAGCCCACTGGCTTTTCTAGCAGCTCCCCTACCCCCCCCACTCCACCCCCTTTTCTCCCCAGGAGCCCATCGGGGCTAAAAAGACATCACAATAAAACAGCAACATGTCTCCAAAAGCTGAGTTCAAGCTGTACGAGCTGCCTGGTCCAACCCCACCAGGCACGGTCAGCCATGGATTTACTGCACTTGTCAGGAAGCTACATGGCTTGTGGTTTTCTGTGGATAGCTCATCTCCTTGTTGGGCAGAATAGCAGCCCCAAGTCTGAAGGCCCTTTTCCAACCTTACTGGGGGGTCAGAAGCCGCCCAGTACAGAGTTGAACGGCCAAAGAGAGTCTTCTCAGAATTACCCAGACCTGACCTGGGAACAAAGGAAAGGTCATCCCATGCTCTGAAGAAAAGAAAGCTTGCCTGAGACAAGGTTCTCCCTAATGGTCTCAGAAACAAAACCCCAGGCTCAGGACATCCAGCTGGGGCTCAAACCATGCGTTCAAGGAAATCTCAGTGGGACCAAGAAACCCCCTGCCCTGTGAACCATGCATGCTGTCCATAGCCAAGCTGGCCCGAGGGTATCATGTCAATTGACAAATTTCCTGCTGCCCACCGTCATCAGAGGTGGGACATCTATGGCAGACCCTGCAGGCTTTCAGGAGAGCTAGGAAGAGGCTGAAACTAGGAGACACATGGTCTTCCCTGGCAGTGTCCATCCAACGGGTCAAGCCTGGACCGTTAGGACGCTCCATGGGGCTAGGGGACTGAGATGTGACTGAGTCCTCCTGTGAGGAACACTATCGTATAGCAAGGCTAGGCTACCATGAGCACCTGACCATCAGCAAAGGACACTCAGGGCTCTCCAGCGTCCAGAAAGGCCCACCATTGGGTTACTTCCTCCGAACTCACAAGTTGAAGTGGGGGGTGGGGGCTGAGAAAGACACCAAGAACGACAGGGTAGGAAATTCGTACAGACTATGAGGACCCAGCAGCAGAGTTGAGTGTTTAGGGACTTTTGCCCCTGTCACGGTAGGGCCCCTGGTCAAGTTACATCGTGTCTCTGGGAACATAGAGAGCAGCAGTTCATGGGGCTCGCCTAGGTCTGGGCCAAGAAGAAAAGCAGCAAGTGTCCCAGAAGGACAGGGCCAAACTCCCTGCTCTGGCTGCTCAGGGCACCAAAGCCTCCAACTTCAACCCCATGACTGGCTTCCTTTCACAGGAGCAGCTTTTTATTCGGTGAGGGAGAACCAGAGCCTACCATGTACCCAACTCTCCCCCCTCACCCCCAGCAAGGTGGGCAGAGAGCAAGTTCACACACTGTTCCACAGAAGGATGAGCAATGGCTTCAGTAAAACCTAGCCCTGGCCATGCCTTGTAAGTATCTTTTTTAAAGGAAATAGAGCGGTGGCCCCGTGCCACAAGCACCGTGTCTTCCGGAGGAGCCGCCGTTTGGCAGTCGGCAACGATCCGAAGCTGCCATCCTGTTGGCCAGTGGCAAGGAACCCTCCCCCCCCCCCCCCAGTGTGCTTTCTCCTGAAGAGAACAGCAGGACCAGACACAGGGCACCCCACCCCAAAGGTATCGTAAGTTCCACGAGCCTGCTGGAAACAGGACTTAACACCCACTGGTCAATGCAGTCTGACTCACGTTGTATGTGTGGCCACAGAGGTGGCACTCAGCCACCAAAGCTTTGAGGAAACAGTCTCCAGCTGGCCGCACAGCATCAAACTCTGGAAGTTGTGGGGATGACCCAAGGGGGTCTTGGATATGCTGTCTCTCCTTGGTTCTGTCCATCCCTGTCAGGCCTGCTGGACACTGCTAGCATTGGTTTAGGCGCACTATTTGGGGAGTCATTTACCAACGGAACCTGTGGATATGTAGCTGCTACTGCACTTGATTTGATTCTCTCAGAGTCCACACGACAGACAACAGGATCGCTACACCAAGGACATGAAGCCTAGAGAGTGGGTGACACACTTAAAGCCACGTATTGAGTTGGAGCTAGCTGAGGAACTGCACAGAATTCATGCCAAGGTATCCAAACTTATCCACGCCCACAGCGACAAGCATTTGGGACAAGCACAAGGGGCATTTACTGATGGCCTTACCATGGGGACAGACTGGACGAACGAACATGTGGGTGGGTGAAGGGACAGGTGGATGGGCAGGCAGATGGATGAATGAGTGTGTGGGCGGGTACGTGGCTAGACGGACGGGGAATACGTGGACGCTAGACAGACAGGTGATGGTGGGTAGGTGGGTGAGGAGACGAAGGAATGAACGAATGGTTTGCTTAATTGATGGTGGATGGGTGGATAAATGGGTGGATACGTGGATAGATGGATGAGTAGATGGGTAGACCGATGAGTGAACGGGTGGGCGAGGTTTGTGGGTGATGGCTGGGTTGACAAGTGGATACGTGGACGGATGGATAGGCAAGTAGATGGCGAACTGGGGGTGATGGCGAGGGGGGGTTGAATGACCAGATAGATTAGAGACTAGATGAATCTAAAGATGGATGGGTAGAGGTAGAGGGAAACCCCTAAGGGCGGGCCATTTCATTTGTTTTGCCTTTGTTTTTGAGACAAGGACTCACTGTGTATCCCCATCGGGCCCATGAACTTACTCTGTAGCCCAGCCTGGCCTAGAAGTCACAATCTTCCTACCTCTGCCCCCAAAGGGCTGGGATCATCAGTGTGTGCCACCACACCCAGCTGCTGAAGTGCGTTCCTAACTGAGGGGAGAAGGGTGCAAAGGTGGGGGGGCCCTACCTAGCCTTTCCTTCCTAAGAGTAGAGGCTCGCTGCTAAGTCAGCCTCCTTCCTCCTCCACTCTGATTGGTTAAACCAGAAAGATTTTTTTTTCTCACAGCCCCCCTCCTCTTTAAAGTAGGCTAGGTTTCTCTGATGTCCCTTCAAAGCCAACCCTTTTGCCCTCCTCCCACTCATGTGAGCCTGCCCGGTCTAACACGGCATGGCCATGCTTGTGAGTTATGGGTTTCAGCCAAAGGCCTGGTCTGAGATGCTGCCTCCCGCCTGAGCTTTCTTGGAGGAAAGGCAGAGCTTGGCCTCTGACTTCTTCTGTCTCCTTTTCCTCGTCAGAGACAAGTGGAGAGGAGGGCTGTGTATAAGTCCCTCAGAAAACCTAGCAAAGTTCTCCTGCCTCGAGGCCTAAACATCATAGGAGCTGTGAGCTTCACTGAGTAGAAGGACTCATGGTGTCCAGGTCTGCAGGAGCCGCTGAGGGGAGCAGAGGCAGAAGTCATTCTCAGGGGACAGTGAGAGGTTCCTAAACCTAATGGGAGATCTCAGCTCACCCACCTTGATAGACAAGCCAGATGCAGACACTGCCTCCAGAGGGTTCTAGAACAGCAGGGGAGTTTCCTGAAGACTTGTTCTCAGAACTGGGTTGTTAGGAAGCGTTGCCCACAGCTGGGCGTGGTGGCACACACAGCTGTAATCCCAGCACTCGGGGAGGCAGAGGCAGGCGGATCTCTGTGAGTTCAAGGCCAGCCTGGCCTACCAAGTGAGTCCAGGACAGCCAAGGCTACACAGAGAAAGCCTGTCTCGAAAAACAAAAGCACACAAACAAACAAGGGCTGGGATGCCCAAGAGTTGATCAGCTCCCACCTGCTTGTGTCCTGGAAACATCTGGTGCTGCAGAAACTGCCCCCGGCCCTAGGACTCAGCCTTGGGAACTCTCAGGCAACCTGGGAAGAGGCTGCCCGTCCCTCTCCTGATAGGCTACCGGGGCCTCATCTGTAGCAAAAGGATCGCCAGCATTCTTCCAGAGCCAGGACCGGTGCCAGCAGCTGTTAACACTGTAGATTAATAGGGCCCGGGAACAATGGTGCTGCAAACATGCTACACGTTAATAATAATCAACCACCATTTACACTCTCAGCCCTGCCCACGGGGATGGCCCCATCTGCAGGGCCGGTGCAACCAAATTGCCATTAGGGCTTGGGGGAGCCCGGCTGGGTCTGTGGCTAGCGCTGGCTGACCTGAATTTGGCAGGGGCCTCTCTGGGCCATTTCTTCAAAGGCAGGGTATATGGAAACATCCTGGCAAGGGGCTTGGGCTGCCCACCTGGCTTCTCTACCCTGGCTGAGGCCAACCATGTGACCTATGTTAGTCTTTGTCACAATTATGAAGGGAAGCAAGGGCCCAGCCCACAGAACTGCCTCCTCTTCGCAGATGGAGAACAGGGTTAGGACCACCCGGCAGAGGCAGCGTCGGGCCTGCACTAGCCTCGTAGGTGGGCCTCCTGCCACTCCTGAAAGTGGCTGGCTCACTCAGGTCCTCACGTTCAGGTACCTCAGAATGCGGCCTTACTTAGAAATCAATTCTCTGTACGGACTCAAATGAGACATTAGGATGGACTTCAATCCAGAGTGCATCTCTGGAGGAATGTAGCCCTGCCACACCTGAACTGCAGACTTCTACTGGTTTACGTCACCCAGCTGACGATAGTTTATCCCGGTGGTTCAAAACCACCGTACTGGCGAGCCCTCTCCCTGCGCCATGATTGCTCTCCGTTCTTTACTACTCAACCCATTTCACAGGCAAAGAAGCCAACAAGCTGAGGATCAAGAGGGAGCCCTAGGAGCCCTCCCCTGATGGCTGAGCCCCCAGCAGCCCGCACGCTAGCCTAGGGTGTCCTGTGGGCCACCACTCCTGGTCATTGAGCCACCTGCTGGCCGGGAGACCCCAGCCTACCTCAAAGTACTCACAGGCCTTCCAGTTCAAAGATAACCAGATCCATCCCGAAAAGGAAGCATGGTAAACAGCCGGACGCTCCCTGCCCCACATCTCATCGGGGTCCATAAGCCCTGGGCCAGCATCCTGAATCCAGCCCTTACCGAGGGCCATGGAAGGCTCTGGCCCCGGCCACCTGGCCTCACTTAAAGCTGATACATTATTCTAAGACGATTATTTGTCCTGCAATGCTCTGGGGACACTGGGCTCCGCGGCAAACCCGCATCTTCCATTTCCTGACCGCCTCCATCGCCTGGGGCAGGCGCTGAATGGCTGTGATGCCTCTGTAATTTTTATCAAGGCTTGTTCCTGGTAAAAAGCCTCTTTGTTTCAGAGAGATGTGATTTGGCCTTTTTCTTCCTCTCCTTTATTCCTTGGTTAATATACCACTTCCCCGAGCCCCGGGGGCAGCGAGGTAGCCCACGGATCGCTCAAATCTCAGTGTTTTTCTTCTAAATCACAGCAAGGCTCCTTGGCCCTGAGAGAGCCCAGTATGAGTTGGCGGGCTGAGGGGGGGGTGCGGGTGCCCTCCTTAACCCTTTGCCTCCTGAATGGCGCCTCAACTTTCAGGGTGGGGGTGGTGTCTACAGACACCAGCTCTGACACCTCAACTCAGACAGTGGGACAGCGTCTCTATAAACAACTGGAGCAGGGCTCGGCGGCACAGAACCAGCCCGACATGCGCAAAGCCCTGATTTCCACACCCAGAAGTGGGGGGGGGGAAGGTTTAAATTAAATGGCGGCAAAATACACATCACATAAACCTACCATCTTAGCCATTTGTCGTGACCAGTCAGTGATATTAAGAGCACACATTACGCAACACCATGCACTCACAGGCCCTTCTCTTGAAACCTTCACAGGTTGGAGATGAACCTCCGCCTCCACTAAGTATGAACCCCCACTTTCCTCTCCAGTTCTGAGCAGCCACCATTGCACTGTCTGTTTCTATGAGCTGGACTCCTCTAGGGACCATACGTTAGCGGACGTGAGCAGGGCGTGGCCCTCCTTGCTCATCAGCTTGTCTCAGAGCACCATGTCCTCAAGGTCCCCCCATGTTACAGGGTGCACTGAAACTAACTTCCTTTGTAGGTCTGAGTGGTGCCCCCACTGCGTGAGTGGACCACGCTTGCCTCAACAGACACAGTTGCTTCCTCCCTTTGGCTAGTGCGAATAATGCAACGGTGAATGTAGGTGTGCAAAACCAAAAACAAAACAAACAAACAAACAAAAAAACCCTCTAAATCCATGGGGCATCTTTCAGGATTTAACAGGCTATCTGTGCCCCACCTCCAAAGTGAAGCTATTTCCTGCCAGCAGCTGCCTCTCTCCAGAAGCTAGGAGACGATGTCCACCTCAACACCCCACCTTGGACCAATTCTCCGCTCCTACAGTTAGTTCAATGTGTCCATTGGCCACCTAGGGTGAGTGTCCTGGGTGACTGACTTATATAATGGCCCTGGGTCAGGGTAGAAGGTGGGGAGCCCTGAGAAACACCAGGAAACCAAGCTCTGCTCTTGTAACTGAGCTGATATTTTGGAGTCTTGTGCTTGGAAGATTCCTAACCCTTCATGGTTGGGGTGGGGGGTAGGGGTAAGCTTTACCCTCCTCAAGTCACCCCAGCTCCCGCTGGGTACTCAGCTAGGCTGACCCTCTCTGATGTTGGCCTCCATGCTGTGAAGCAGTCACAGCTATTCAAGGACCTAAGACTTGCCCTGTCTACAGCCAAGGCTGCAGAGTCCCAGCGTCTTTCCTGAGAGTCAGCCAGAGCCCAAGAGAGTCCTGGGTTCTCTCAGTCTGAAGGGGCCCCAGGAGAGGACTCAGGCTTGGTCAGGCTTGGGAAGCTGAGATCTCCACACATGCCTGACTACAGTCTCAGAAGTGAAATACTGGGAGATGGACCCTGCGGGGAGGGTACTGCTCCCTGAGTCCACTCCTGCCTGCCACAGGGGTCCCTGAGAAGGCTCTGGGTCATCGGGTGATGCACCATGCTTGGGCAGGCTGAGCTGAGCCTGTTCTCCTGATGTGTGCACTCTGCTTTGTTCGTTTTGCCTCTCTGCCCCCGGCAGCACAGTGGAGGAGCAAGGGGTTAAATGCTGAGCAAACGCTGTGACAACTGTCACCAAACTATTTATAGACACATTTATCTCTGTAGCTCCTATCAGCCAGCCTGTGGCTGCCATTCACAGGCCAGAGTAAGGTCGCAAGTAAACCCATATGCCTCAAGAAAATGAGGGTGAGGTGGCATGCCGGGAGGGCCTGCCCTCTCCTGGAAGGCTGGCTTCTGGGAACTCGGGTACTGGGTCTGGCTTGCCATTTCCCCAAGCTGCTCTTAGAGGTACAGCGAGTCCACCCGGCTCTCTTGATAGGGTGGACGCGGGAGGACAAGTGGCCCTGCTTGGTTGGCACCACAAGGCGGAGGATGAAAGGTGACAATGGCTTCTGAGCCTTTTCCTCTGCGGCCTTGGCTGTACAGCAGGCAAGCCTCAGGCCCCTGAATAGCTGTGAACGCTTGGGGACGCAGAGGTCAGCATCAGGGAGGGGCACAGGTCAGCACATTCACCAGCCTCCAGCCTGGATCCTGGGATGCAGCTGGTATAGCTCTGCTGTCTGTGTTGGACCTGGGTCCTCAGCCTCCTCCTTGTACTGTCCTAGGCTCCGCCTTTCCTGGACAATGTGGCCACTGGCTCCCTGCCCTGTCCTGGCCTCCCACCAAATCAGGGGTAAAGAGTGGTAGATGCTGAGCCCCTCTGCCACCAGGGCTAGGGCAGGGGCTACCAAGAAGCATCGTGGGAAGACAGTGCCACCTTGTGATCTGGCTCCCGGGGGGCCAGGCAGACAGTGTGGGGGGACTGTTCTACCCAGGGGCACCTGCTTTGGTTTTTTGGCTTTTTGTTTCTTTCCTGCTCTCCTGCATAGTGCTGTCCAAGGGCTGGGACAGAGTGAGGTGTTCACAGGAATGGGAGGCTATCCTGAGAGCACCCCACCCTCCTGAGGCCAGAGCTCCCCTCTGTATGGGGCTGGGGTGGTGACCTCTGCCCTCTACCTCAGAGCAGCCCCTTCCTGACAGTGGCAGGTGAGTGACCACCCTGCCCCTTCGGCCAATTCTCCCTAATAAAGACGTTTATAGTTTTAACCATCAAATAAAGTGCTTAACTCAACCTTGCTTTCCTCCCCTGTCCAGCCTCTCTGCAGCTTCATTTAGCAGGCCAGTGGTGATGGTGGGGAAGTGGGGGGTAAGAGAAGGAAAAAGAAAGAAAAAAATTCATTAATTTTTATTAACAGGGAGAGCCATTTGTTCCCCGTGACAATATTTGACTTGTCGAAATGATTTTCACCTCTGCCACGAGGTGCGCGCTCCCCACATACATCACCCGATTACTCGGAGCGCGCCGGCCGCAGTCATTAGGCAGTGAATTAACGGCAGTCCCCACCACTATTAATCACCCTGACAAAGGCGTTAGCTCGCCGCTGACCCGAGCACGGCCCACGGACACAGCAGCCAGGGAGAAGGCCGCAAGCTGGGGGAGGTGACAGTACCGTTGTGGGTGCCTGGCCTTTCCCTGCGAGGTAAGCAGGACAGCCCCAGCCTGATGACAGTGACGGGGCAGGAGGGTGCCGGGTGCTTTTCTGTTTTCCTGTGCCCCTCCCTGCCCAGTGCCACAGTACCCTGCCATTATTGTTCACTGCCCAGCCTGGGAGCACGGCCGTTAGCAGTCTAGTTTACAGTGCATAAAGTAGACAGAGAGACCAGGACCTGCCCGAGGCTGTGAACCATGAAGGAGCATCACCAGAGTTCTGACTCAGGCCTAGTGACTTCCACTCCCCCTACCAACACACACACACACACACACACACACACACACACACACACACCATCTTGGCTCTAATGTTTCCCATTCCTGGCCTTGAAGGGACGCATTGGGGAGCTGCAGTGTGTCCTCGGCTCTTATGGACTTCAAGAGAAGGCAGGCTGACCATGCACAGGATGACGGGGCCCCGGGATCAAGGGTCTTAGGCATTGATTCTTGTGGAGTTTGGTTTCTAAGTCCCAACCGGTTTTTGTGGCAAAAGAGAGCTTTCTTCATATGAGTGGTGGACATCACACTGGGCCATGCATGCTGGACACCGCACTGGGCCATGCATGCTGGACACTTCACACCAGGCCATGAATGCTGGACCCCGCCACCATGCATGCTAGACACCCCCACTGGACAGGCAACGTCACAGAGGCTCTGACAGGAAAATCCCCAGACAGCCCCAAGACACCTCTCCTCCAAGGAAGATCCTAAGGGCTGTATATCTCTGCCACCTCTGGGGATTTTGTCTTGCAAAACCTCATTTCCTGAGGGTCACATATCTAGGGCTACACCCCCACATCCCTCTTATTGACTCCAAACATGTCCCCTGGGTGTGGCCGGAACTCCCCTGCAGATGGGAGGTCTGAGAGCAGGACACCAGCTCTGGGTGGATTCGCCAAGGCTTTCACCCTTAAGTGGGAGGGTGAGCACCAACCTGCTGGGACCTCCCAGGGGCACTCCTCACAGCCAGGTCAGGTGACAGTCCCCACCGGTGCCACCCTTCCCTCAATCCTGGGCATTCGTCATATTTTTCCTATTAACTTAACCAATCAGCTCTATGTTCTAAGCCAATTTCTTCGAATTAACCCAGACAGCGTATCTGTATCTCAGCCTGGGCTGAACCAGAGTTTGAAAGAGGCTGGGGGGGGGGGAGGGGAGAGGGGGGGCTGCTCGTCACACACTTGTCTCCTTTCTCCGGAGTCCTCATTTTTTATGCCTCAGCAAATTTCCTAATTCTCCTCATTAGCAACTAATTTACAAGTCTCTTTCCACCTGTCCCTTTCACCGAGGACTTTGCAAAATTGGAAATAGCCACTTGCTCACTTGCACGATGCTGGTTCCTTGGCTTCCAGCAAACAGGGCCGTGCTGGGTGGGACCAGAGACAACCAACACCCCCAGGAAGCAGCAAGAGGGCCCTTCTCTGCCGGCAGGGGGCTCGCGACGGGAGATGCTTCCTTCAGAACATGCTGGAATATGAACATGACTCCTGTGGCCAGCACCCCAACCACCTACCTCACCCCCTAGTCACGTGGCCTGAATTCAAGCCTCACATCTGGATTCCCAGGGAACCGAGGGCAGCTTTTCACTTGGACACTTTCTTGTTTTGAGGATGGCCTTCGCTGGGATGTTCTTCAGAAATTTCCCCCAACACAAGGGTGACTGTGGTGGGCTTCTGCCTCAGCTGAGGCTTTGGCCTTTGAGGCTACACTTTCTCAAGCTCAGTGGTGGTGACATTAGGATAGATCAGCACTCACCAAGCCCTTGGTACTTACAAGGCACAATCTGACCTGGATTTTGATGAACGTGGCGTCTCCACAGGCGTCCCTCCAGGGCAAGGCAGGAAGAAGCAGAACAGAAGTTAGTTTAAGGCCTAAGCACACTCACTCTAGGGTCCAGCTGGAGGTCGTGAGGTCTCTGGGCCTCCTGGTATCTACACAGCAAGACCACCTTGAGAATAAGAGCTTTCCACTCAGGCCAGTACCCAAGATGCACTCTGGCATGGGATGGCTTCAGTTTACCGGAGAGAATCCTGGGCTTTCTCAAAGAGGCGGAGAGACTGCTTTGGGCTTGGTTATGGCTGCTTCTTCTTCTTCTTCTTCTTCTTCTTCTTCTTCTTCTTCTTCTTCTTCTTCTTCTTCTTCTTCTTCTTCTTCTTCTTCTTTTTAGATTTATTTATTTATTATTATGTATACAGTACTCTGTCTGCATGTACGCCTGCAGGCCAAAAGAGGGCGCCATATCACATTACAGATGGTTATTAGCCACCGTGTGGTTGCTGGGAATTGAACTCAGAGCTGGCGGCGCTCTTAACCACAGAGCCATCTCTCCAGCCCTTGGTTCGGCTTCTAACCACCTGTCTCTCCAAGCACCAGAATGTGGCGCTGACTGGAGGGGGACCTGAGGTTTGCACCCTCTGGTTCAGGAGACTGGCCCAGCAGGACAGGAGCAGGCCACGGGTATTGGGTGGTGTCTATCCCCTTCGCTCTTTCTTTCTACAAAAGATATCATTTCTTATTTTAATTACTTTTAAGAAGCAATCACTTTATCTCTCCATGTGTTTATGTGTGCGGGCAGAGGTCAGAGAACATCTTTCAGGAGCTGGTTCTCTCCTTCCATCACGTGGGCCCTAGAGATTGAACTCTCGGTCGTGAGGCTTGGCAGTAGGTGCCTTTACCCACTGAGCCATCTTGCAGGCCCTCGGTTCTCTCTTATAAGGGATCTAGAGGGGTCTCATCCCCAGGGCAGTGGCCAAGAAGCCTCCATTTAATGAATGGGGCCTGAAGCAGCCAGGCATAGCGGAAGTGGTGTTCCTCAACACTTGAGCCTCTCCCTGGGGGACCTAGGGGTCCATTTCCTATATATAGACCCTTGGCGTGCTGCTCCTCAGTCCCACTGTCCCCTTCTGGGCCCCCCAGGCCTCTAGGATGTGTCACTGGGCAATAAAGGCCACGGACTTCTAAGCAGCACCCTGGGCTTGTATCAGTTTGACTTTCTCTGCTAAGCAAAGCTCAACCTGCAGATCCATGATTTCCCTGGCAGTTGATGAATTTTACCCCCAACAGAAAACTGAGGTGACATCCACATGTTATGCCATATGTCGTCCAGATCAGGTAGAAGGAGACTGGGGGCTGGGGGTGCTCGCCCCACCCATACCCCAAAATAACCCCTTTCTGAGCCCCCATTCAACTTGTTGTTTTGTTAAGCATCTGCCCACGTAGTCAGAAGGACCAAAGAGGGCACCCAGAGCCTTTGCTACTGATCCACACTGTCTGTGTCTGGGTGAGCAGTCAAGCATGAACCAACCAATGGCAGGGAATAGTAACCGTGGCGGGGAAAGAACGGAAGAGAGCAGAGCACACCTGGCACTAGCACTCCATCATACCAAGGTGGGGACCAGCCCGCCGCTGCTAAGAGTCAGAGCCTGTTCCCGCTCATCTCAACGCGGCCTGTAGAGCTGGTGCCCCTCTGAAAGTTGAGGCACACTTGGGACTCGGCGAGCAGGACTCTATAGCTCCCCTTCCTGAACACAGCCCCTTCCCCAGGCGCAAGCCTTGCCCCATGATCACAACAAAACCGTGACCTCACTCCCTCGCGGGTCAGCTCACTTGGCCATGCCTCTTTGCCTGCCTCACTCGGGTACTTAGAGCATAACCTCTCGTGAGGCCACGCTTCTGACCCGGGTGCAGCTCCAACCTGCAGGGTTCAGCCTTTCCCACTCAGCAAAGCCTTGCCTGTGACTCAGACTGGAAGAAAGCTGTTCCTGCAGGCCGGCGGTCCTTCTCCTGCCCTCAGGAGACTGATGTCCACCATGTTTCCAAAACTTAGGAGCCAGGAGGCAAAACCTTTTAGCCTTTAAAACTTTGTCTTCTCGGTTTGTCTGTTGTGTTGTTTGTCAACCTCAGACAAGCCTAAAATTATTTTAAATCATTTTTTATTTCTGGATCTCAGAAAACCACGAAAACAGAATGGTGTCTTTATCACATAGTACACTTCGGCTCTCGGCCGGATGTCTGACCGGTGCATAAACCACATAGTGGAGGTCCACAGGAGACACGGGTCTTGGGGCCCACGGGCAAGTGTGAAGCCTCAGAAGAAACAGCTGTAGAGGGAAGAGGTGGCCAGAGGGTGTCCTAGCCTGGGCCTTCCTTGGGAACTCGAGGAATAAGATATTAGTAGATATTTCTGCCCGCTGCGTCTTAGTGCTCCCTAGTTCATACATGTGGCTCCCCATCCCCAGCCTAGGTTGCCACCAGGAAGCTGGCAGGACTGAGTACTTAGCTAGGGGTGGATTCTGAAGGTGAGCCCTCACCCATGTGACAGGGCCGTCAGAAACAGGGAAATACAGACATAAGACACACACCAAGGAAGTCCCTCGTGTGAACACCGAGGGAGGTTCAGGGCCTTCAGAGCCTCTTGGGAAACCTGCATTTCAGACTCTAGAATTTCCCAAGGATAAATTCCTGCTGTTTGAGAAACCTGGTTTGGGATCTTAGCCAGCCCCGGAAAAACCAATACACCCACAGTGTTAGTAGATAGGGTATGTGAAATGGCTTTTACCAGACACCGATGTACCAGACACTGGGGTTGTGGGGCTCGGTGGGTTATGAAAACCCGGAAGGTCTCTGTGTTCCCCTTGGAGATTCCCAGTGATGCTGAGTGACTCAGCAGAGAAGGGACCGTATAGGGTTTTCTTCATATACTGCCTTTCAAGCTCTTGGGGGATCCCAGGGCCCCAGAAGCATGGCTGAGATGGCCTTTCAGCGTTGAACCTTGCCCTCTGACTGCTGGCACGACTGTAGGAGTGAAGGAGGAGATGGCACAGACCCGGGAGCAAGCCTCTCTCTAGTCAGCGTGGCCACTGCCTTCCACTCAGCTGCTGCCCTTCCTGAAGATGATGTCATTTTCCTACCCGGGTCCTCACAAAGCTGGGGAGGGGGCATTTAGTAGAGGCTGATGCCTGGCAGTGTTGGTGGGCCTCGGGCCTAGACCAGAACAGAAAGGCAAAAGGGAAGGCTGGCAGTGAGCGGGCTGCTAACCACAGAGAACCTGGAATAAGCGCCTGTCCTAAGACCACAGGGCAGTAGATCCATGAAGACAGAAGGCTGAGGGAGGGGACAAGGAACGTGGCAAGGAGGGTTACAGGGATACAGTAGTAGTGGCCACAGAACCCACGGGACAGACCCGATGCCGTCAAAGAGCACCCTGACAGGAAGCAACGGGATCGGCGTACTATGTCTTGCATTCAAAACACAAGACCGTTTCTTAGGGCCGTTTCTCACGTCACAGACAACCTTTCCCATGGGTGTAAGGAGTAACCCTTCCTCCCGGCCGGCATCAGACCTCCTTGCACCAACAGTCACACTCATTTTCTGATGACACATCCAGCCCGAAGTGACTTTGCACAAGAAATGAAGAAGGTCTGAGTGGGTTCCTGGGGCCTCGGGGGACAGAAAGGGAGCAGCTGGCAGAGGCTTGTGACAAAGTGCCTCCTGAGCCAGCCCGGCCGTGTCGCTCGGGACACAAAGGGCACTGCCAAGGAAGTGATTTTAAACCTAATTGTTCCCATTTCTTTTGTTAAATGTCTTTAGGGGTGCCTGGAGATCTGCTAGCAGGGAACGAAACAAACAAACAAAAAATACGTGTGAAGGCGCACACCGCGGAACTTGTAAACAAGACCTGAGAAGATACAGCCACTTCTACCTAAAAAAAAAAAAAAAAAAAAAAAAAAAAAAAAAAGAAGTGCCGAGCACGAATTTTTATTTTACATGCTGGGTGAAAACCCCGCACAAATGTCTGATATTCAAGAAAAACCATTCCAGTTCCCTCCTGGTCTGGGGAGGGTTTTGAGGCTGGGGGCCATCTTTGGTGACCAGCTTCTCCTGCAGCCCAAGCGGGCAGGGGACACTTAATTGTGGAGCCTGTTTGCTGGCAGGAAGCCCTGCCTCGTCCAGCGGGCAGCCAGCATGATAATGAGACAGTTTCTATGGAAATGAGCTTATAACTATTCATTTTCTCCCCATTCCCGACCCATCCACAAAGAGGGTTTCCAAAATGACCCCCATTTTCCTACCCCCAACATCTCCTCACACCACTGCCCGACCCGCTAATCAGCTCCAGGAGAAAGGAAAGAGGAAATGCCGTTCTTTGACAAGATGTGGGAAACCACCTCGATTTGTGCTCGCCGTGGCTGTGACCAGAAAACAAAGAGCCCTTGCCGGATCCAGGGGCCAAGTTTCAAGTAAACTTTTCCGGACGCACCAAGCGAGTGTGTGTGTGTGTGTGTGTGTGTGTGTGTGTGTGTGTTTTTTGTGTGTGTGTGTGTGTGTACGTATTTTCTGGTAAGATCTGAGCGCTCCTTTGCCACTTCCTAAGAACCTCTGAACGCCCGCTCTGTTCTGCCAGAACATTCTGAGCCGCTCTCCTTTCCTGCCGTGTGCCCTCACCTGTCGGATGCTTGCTTGAACCCTGTGTGTCTTGGAGCAGCAAAGAACTGTGGAGGGGGCTTGGCTTAAGTGGTACAAAGCCCGCTCCTCCCATCCCACCTCTGGGCTCCTCGGGGATGAGGAGGACCGGCAGGGACAGGTATTGTGGACCTGCATTTTCCCCGAGCCTTCAAAGGTCTCTAGATGGACAGGAGGCACAGGGACGGAACAGGGCAAAGGCTCCGGCCCTGCTCAGCCCCTTACCAGCTGTGTGACTCCAGATTTATGTTTTGGAGGCCAGCCGCCCAGCTAGGAAGGGCATTCACCTGGCTACGCAGTGAGGGAGCGTGACCAGGCCCCTCCTCTGGCCTCTGGCTTGCTGTCCAGGGAAGAACTCCTTGTGGTGGAATGCTGCTACCACAGCTCAGTGAGTCAAGGACACCAAGAGAGACCCTAGACATAGGGCCTGTCCGAGGTCCTCCCAGGGAGGGTCAGGGAGTTACTGTGACCCCCACAGTGTCAAGGACCTTCTGAGCACACAGCAGGTACCACAGCAGTGCTTGGTGAGTTCACACATGAGGGGGAAGAGGCAGAGTAACAGGGGCTGTGGCATTTAATCTGGCCACGCTGTCAGGACTGGTCTGCACTGGGCACCTAGGACACTGGGAGTATGAGGGGTCTGAGGCGGCCACACCGCCCGAGAAAAGGCTCTGGCATCTGCTGGTTTGTATGTTCTCTCTCTGTCCTGCCCAAATGACCTCCCGTGTCACTGCTGGTATCTTGATGGCAGTATCTGCAGGGCCCACTCATTTCTTGGTGCCACAGTCCAGCCCTGCAACTGCCTACAGCTCCCCAGACAAGGTCCTGAGTGAGGGGGTTCAACACCTGGTCTAGATGGCTGGGCAGGAAATGAAGAGGTGAGACACACACACACACCCCGCCCGCCCAGCCCCGCCCAGGTGGTTGTGACACTGTGATAAACAGCAGAGAATTGCTGGGCAAGTGTGTCCACTTAAGAGTGGGATGTCCTGACACCCAAGAAGTAGCCACAGTTTATTTTGCCTGAGTCCCACGTACCCTGGGTTTTGGTGACCACACCTTTCCTTAGCTGCTTCCCCAGGCATTGCCTGTCTCTGGTCCTCTGCTGGAGTGAGAGATATCCTGACCCCAGGGCCCCAGGTGAAATTCTGGCTCTGGCACCTTCCAGTGGGGTTGTGTGACATGGGGTATTTAAAGAGGTCTTGAGTTATAATGAGGCCAACACAACATCTGCCTTTGTAAGAAGAAATCAAGACACAGACCCACACAGGGACGGACCTGTGAAGGCCCAAGGAGGCGGGGGTGGGGGTGGGGGGCACCTTCCACATACCCAGGAGAGACACCCTGGGAGAAGCCAGACCTTGGGCTCCTGAACTATAGAACTGTATTTGTGCTGTTTAAAGCACACTTCCTTACTTCCTTATGACTTCCTCACTTCCTTATGGCTGCTGAGACAGACACAGTGTATCCCCCTTCCCGTGAACTGTCTCCCTGTCTGCCTCCAGGGCCCCAAGTCCGAATTCCTGGCAGAGGGTTGTGGCTTCCCTAAGAGGGGCAGGTGGACTAACTTCCTAATCTTTTAAAAGAAAAATATCCAACAAACCCTCATCCCTTCGTCCCCTTCCACATTGGTGGAGCCTTCCCTGGACTCAGTATATATAAAATCACAGCTTTCTCCAGGTCTTGTGAGATCAATATAAAATTACCAATTTTAAAATTCACGGTGGAAAAAAGGATATGTAAAAAAAAAATTAGCAATTAAGTGAAGAATTTAAATAATGCCCCTCCACACATGTTCAGCAACACGAGATAAGCTCTTAAGGTCTGAGTTAGTGCAGACTCCTTCGTTGGGAAAATGAGCACCTTGCTGGCATCTGCAAGCTCTTTTCTACACAGGGCCAGCTCTTCTGAACAGCAAGGTTCACACACACACACACACACACACACACACACACACCACGCCCCCACCCCCCCACCCCCCCCCCCCCGGTCAGTTTACGAGGAGAATGGATCAAAGTACTCTCCTCTCAGAGGGGTTGAAGAAGTGCTTGGAACTTGGGGGGAACCACTGCCAGACAAAACACCGCAAGCGGAATTAACAAACTACATAAGTGCCATAAAAAAGTAACATGCAGGCTGTGTCTGGGGAATACATGCACCAAAAGATTATGGGCTGTTTACTGAAATTCCAATTTGGCCGGGTGTCCCTACACTAGTGTCTGCTCAGTCTGGCCGAGGCTGACGGTTTGGGGCTGGTTTCAGCCTCGGTACTATGCCATGTCCTACCCAAGGGGTGGGGGGAGTTTGTTTACAAGTCCGTCGAGGATATGAAAGCAGCTTGATGTCCCAGTCAGGGGGCTGGTGTGTGCTTCTGTACAACAGGCGAGCTGAGGTGTAGGCCAGCATTGCCGCCTCAGAGGGAATTATCCTTGTGAGTGTGTAAGAGGCGCAGACCAAAGAGTGTATCAGATGTACTATCCAGATAATAGGGTGCGAGGCCTTAATTTTCAGAATATGTGCCCTAGGTTCACTACGGTCAGAATTCATTCATCACTCCTATAACGTATGCTTTCTATAGCGTATGTTTTTGTAATAGTGCGAGTTTCATTCATGTCAAAGGAGAGGTGGGAATGGGAACAAAATGAAGTCTTGAAGCTGGAGAACACACGCCTACCTCTGGAGCAGTGGGAGGGGGGCTGATGCTAATGCCAGGATGTTGGGGGGAGGGGGAGGTGGCGGCTCGTGGGATAACCTCGGAATCTGGGGCAGTGCTGACCAGCCCCAGCCAGCCCAAGGACTCTGCTCATCTTGTATGTGGGAAATCGGAAGAAGCAAGGCCCAGCCTCTCAGGGTTTAAAGAAACACCCGGAGCCTGGGAGAAAGAATTCAGGCAGAACAGGCCAAGCCCAGTAACACGGAGTAAGGGCCCGCAATACGGACATGTGCAGGCAGCCAGTGGGGCACGCCGGAAGACGATGAGCTGGTTATTGAAATTCAGATCTGACTGCGTACCCTGCACTCGTGTCTGCTCAGTCTGGCCACCCTAGTGGGCGCAGCTCAGCCCTAGTCTTCATCTCACTGATCTGTGGGATTAGCCAGGCAGGGACTGAAGCCTCTGCACTGGGGGACCCGGGCGGTGATGGCTGCCTCTGGGCCTTGTTACTTAGTCCCAGGCCCCTGCTCTGCCCAGACACTTACTGACCCCACAGAGTGATGCGTGCAGGCACAACATTCAAGCCTAAAAGCGATCTGGCTCCCTGCACCTGACACTTAGGGGAACCACCGGTGTCCTGAAGGCATCTGGTGTCTCCCTAAAAGCTAACACCCACCCTTGAGTCCTGGAAGCCACGTAGTTGATGAGGAGACCCAGAGAAAAGTGATCTTTGTTCCCCTCCCAGTGCAGACCCTGAGCTTGGTGTCGGGCTCAGGGTCTCAGGTCTGACTTTGAGGTCCCATGGTAGCCAGTGCTGGGAAGAAACTGTGTACTGCGTCCTTCCCTGGAACATGAGGCCGGGTCCTCTCTAAACAGGTCTAAGGAAAAAACAGACCTCAAAGCAGAATCGTGTTTCATCTTCCCAGTTCCTGTGAGTTGAGAGAGACAGAGAGGGAGAGAGATTCAACGGACAGTCCCGCTTACACCAGCTAACAAATTCTTCTCAAACTGGAAAAGCATTTTGCCCACCTTTGGGTGCTGGGGAGAGGGCAGACTTGGGCCTGAGCCAAGACATCTCTTGAACGACAGCCACCGACACAAACCTAACCTTGAAAACAGAAGCTATAGGCATTTGAACAGAATCACTTCCCCCCAAAAGTCACCTAAAATCAAGCTTGGTTAACAAACAGAATTCAAAGGGCCGCAGCCAAAGCCCAGGGCCAGGGCCTGCCTCCCGGGACTGCCGCCGGCCCATCTGTTGCTCAGGGCAGCCGGACCCCTTCCGCATTCTATCACAGCTCAGAGTAGGTTATCTAAATAAATGGGGGAAGAAATCACGGAGATATATTAGTGTGGCCGGGTATCCGTCACAGCCTCTGTCCTTCCTTCCCCAAGAATATTGGTGATGAATTTGCAAACGGTTCTGGATTGTGACAGACCTCTTTTCTCTCTTCATTATTTATCCCTTCTCTGTGCACCTCGATTAGAGGCCACAGTGACAAATGCATGAATAAAAGGCAAAGACAATATTTGAGCAATGTGTTGTAAATCTCCCTCTACGCATTATTAATTTAAAGGAGTCCATTACACCCAACAGCTCTGAAGAGGAAGGCAGGGTAATGGGAGAGTGGCTTCTGCCCGTGGGGGTCAGAGAAAGAAAAAGCAAGATCAACCCCTTGAGAGCGGGGGTGGGGTGGGGGGTGGGGGGGAGTGGGGGGCACGGCGGGGGGGGGGGGGACGACGTGTTGCAGGCTGCTCTTTTACCAAATCCCGAAGCCTTTCAAACACCTCACTTTCAGTTAATAAAAGAAAACATTTGCTCCCTCGGACACAATCTCATTTTGCAAAGTAGAGGACGGGTGTGATCTGAAAGGATCCCTTTTTTTTTTTTTTTCAGTAACTGCAAAGGCCGGGCTCTGATGGTGATGGAGCTGGAGAGTGGGTCTCTACCTCACCTCCCTTGAGACAGGAACACCTCCAGCACAGGGAGGGACGCTGAAGGAAGGTGCCGGGCAGGAGCAGGAGGGCTGCGACAATGACTGGCCCCCTGAGAATTCACCACAAGTCTGCTTGCAGCAAAGACCAGAACAGCACAGCTAAGGGTGATGGAGGGGGTGATAACGCAGGCATCCCGCCCCCCGCCCTCCCCCCCCCCTGGGCCCAGAGACCATGCTGATCAGGGACAGGCACTGCCGCCCGCAGCCACCACCAAACCCTGCGGCCAGAATTTTCATCCGTCCTATCTTCTTTGCTTTTAAAAACTCCTCCAAGAAAGGAGTTTGGGCCTTGGATTTCAACACCTGCCTTAGTGGACAAGATAGGTTCCCAGGGATCAAGCCAGCTCTGGGCTCTCCCTGGAAAGGCATCTCTTCCAAGGGACCTTCCTTGGGATCTCAGTGGGGATGGAAGGCAGCATCTCACAGATCTGGGAGGTCCAGAGAGGTCAGGACCAGCCAGGCGCTCACCCACCCAGAGTCTGAAACAAGGCCATTGGTAGGGCTGGGGAACTGATTGGCAAAAACCTCCATCCACCCGCATGTACCAAAGACCTAGTTTGGGTGTTTTAGTTGTTTTGTTTATAACCAGAGCATAGTTTCCTTTTTTTTTTTTTAATTTATTTTTTTTTATTCCCAGACTTGCTTCCCCTCTGTGAATCAGAAGCGTTTTCCCAACGGTTCCCGTAGTGCTGCTTGCTGGGCCCCTGGGTGGGCTGCACGCGCAGGGCGTCCTAACCTGGGCTCTGCGCCCCTTACTCTTCAGGGCATCAAGGCTCCTCATCTGCCCATTTTGAGGGGCTCAAGCTGGGGATCCAGCTGAATCCAGGGGGGACGGGGAGCACAGAGGAGTGCGAAGAGGAAGAGTGCCCTACCGGAGCTGCTTAAGGGTGAGGCTCACAACCAGGAGACTAGGGGAGCAGAGGGCGCACCCCACACGCCTCTGACACATGTCCAAGTCCACCAGGAAGCACACAGCTCTGTCCCTAAAGCCACCACCCAGCAGGATTGATAGGTTGGTATGAACTCCCCCTGCCCAAAGTGCTCATCAGCCCCCCCACTCCGTGGGAGAGTGCACCAGCCCACAGTGACAGCCCCCGACAGGCCATTTAGGGACTCAGTGGTGGACTGTCAGACAGATCCTAATGACTCATCACCGACCCGGCCTGGTGACAGCCCAGCGGCACACACAGGCAAACAGTGGCAGGGCCCAGTGGGACCTGCAACTCTAAAATCAGAAACTCACAGACAAAAGGTCTCGGGATGCCGAGGCCGGTGGGAACGGGAGGAATCCCTAGGCTGGTTTCGTTTTGTATTTCCCTCGTCAGCCTAATTGCTTGGGAAGCTGTGGCTTTCTTTGACACGGAGCAAGCAAGGGAAGGCTCCCTGGTAACATGCTAAATCGAAAGTTGCCGATGGCGGATGGCGACACAGATATGCACATATTAATTTGAATTTTTAAGACAAGTGCCGCGTGTTATTAATATAATTGCCAGTTGTGGAAACGGTGCATTTATTGCATTTTTCTCTCCATCGCTTTGCACTCTGTGCTTCTCAATGGTACAAGGGTTACGTTCAGCTGGTGTTTACTGAGCATCTGACTGTTAATCAGCGCAAATTAAATGTGTACTTGAAACCCTCACTTAAAGCCCAGATAATTATTTTTTGATCCAAACAGGACTGCCTTTTCCGGAAGGGTGAATCGGGGCTCTCCGGGGACCAAACGAGAGCAAGAGAAACCACTGCCAGCGTTGGGGATCAGACTCCAAGATGACGCCCAGCAACTTCCCCCTGAATCCGTTTTCCTTTCGGCAAAAGATGGGCTGTTTCTACTGAGACCGCTGCGGTCCAGCCTTGCGGTCAGCCCAGAGCAATGGAGCCATCAGGAGTATGTATGCACAGCTTCCGCCCCTGGACAGCCCGTTGTTCACTGGCCGTGAGTCAGCTGCGTGCCTGCTTGAGCTGTCCATGGGCCGCATTCCCAGTATTAGTAGCTGGACAGAATATGACTGAAAACACATGACTCAGACTCGGTACACAGGCTTGCATGCACTTGCATGCGTGTGCAGATAAAGACTCATCTGCACACATGTGCGCGTTCCTAGCCTGACACACCTGCACACGTCTGCGCATTCCTAGCCCGGGACTCCAGGCCCACCCTTGCCTCTTCACAATCCAAGGTCCTCAGCCACCACCCCCACCCCTCCTGGCACCAACCCACCCACCATCTCCATGGCTCTCAAGCACAGAGAAAGAAAAAGATCAGGGAAACCTGCAGGTGTTGCAAGGCAAAGTAGCAGGAGGAGCAAGCTCCAGTCGGGGGCTGGCTCTGCTCTACCTAGCTCACTAGATAATTTTGTGACACAGAGATCCTTGAAGGATGGCTTCTGTAGATCTATTTTCTTTCTCTTTTGAAGATGTGTGTGTGTGTATGTGTGTGTGTGTGTGTGTGTGTGTGTGAGAGAGAGAGAGAGAGAGAGAGAGAGAGAGAGAGAGAGAGAGAGAGAGAGATCCCAGTACCCTAGCATAAGTATGCTTTTAGAGTAAAGCGATTCATTGGTTGGTTGGTTGGTTGACTGGCAATGTCTCCTGCAGCCCAAGCAGGTCTCGAAGCTGCTATGTAGCCAAGGATGACCTTGAACTCCCTATTCTCCTGCCTTCACCCCCCAAGTGCTGGGATTACAGGACAACCCTACCACACCTAGTTTATGTTTGTGCCAGGAACTGGATCTTGGGGGGGCGGGCTCGTGCACTCTAGTCCTATCCCTACTGAGCTGTTCCCCGGAACACTAGAAAGCCTTACGCTCTTTTAACGTTAACTTTTATATTTTACATTTTTAAAAAATTTAGCATTTTGCATGTGAATGTTTGTCTAGAAGTGTTTCCATGTACCACAGGTGTGCAGTGAGCAGAAGTGCAGCTTCCTTGACGCTGGAGTTACAGACGGTTGTGAGGCAACCGTTGTGTGGGTTCTGGGAACCTGGCCTCACTCTTCGTAACAGCAGCGGGCGCTCTTAACCTCTGAGCTGTCTCTCCAGCCTTGCTCTTTGGACAGTTGGAGCCATGTCCAGTTCCACTGCCTTCATCCAACAAGAGAGGAACGCGTTTTGGAACCTTGGTTGCTCTCCTCTAGGTACTCCACGTGACCGCGTGTTTCAGGCTGGCAGCATTTCTCACAGGTGCTGGCTTCTCACGTACTCTGCAGGTGTCTGTAGTCCATCCAGGCTACCTGAGGTCACCGTCTCTCCTCTCCCTGACAGGGCCACAGCGGGCAAAATCCACGTACTGCATCAAGACTGGACATATCCCCAGCTGAGACCTTGGCCTCTCGGTCTCTTGGTTATCAGAGTCCAGAAAAACATCAGGGCCCCTGTCCTCCGAGGGCTCGGCACGCTATAGCCAAGAGAGTGTGTACCTGTCCCAGGTCTCACAGTGTGCTGGCTGGTCTTACGTCACTGGACACAAGGTAGAGTCATTGAAATAGAGGGAGCCTCAAATTGGGAAAAAGCCTCAGCAGGACCAGGCTATATAAGCAGGCCTCTGGGGCATTTCTGTTTTTTAATGAGTGACTGACCTAGGAGGGCCCAAGCCATTGTGGGTGGTGCTATACCTGGGCCAGTAGACTTGGGATCTGTAAGGAAGCAGGCTGAGTGAGCCTTAAGGAGCAAGCCAGCGAGCAGCACTCCTCTACAATCTCTGCATCAGCTCCTGCCTCCAGATTCCTGCCCTGTCCCGATGTCCTTCTATGGTGAACCGTGATATAGAAGTGTTAAGACAAATAAACACTTTCCTCCCCAACTTGAGGTTTGGCCGTGGTATTTCATCATAGCAACAGAAACCCTGACTAAGACACAGGGGCTGTTTCCCCGTGACAGTGAATGTGAGTCCTCTTCAGAAAAAGCCTTTTGGGGAGCTGTGTTCCCCCAAATCAGGGACCTCTCTGTTTAACCCATGAAGTAAACAAAAGCTAAGTTCATGAATTTGGGGGGTTGTTTTGTTTTGTTTTAGTGAAATAATGCCCAGCAAAATCTTGGCATGAAATGATGCTCCCTGCCAGCGCCTCATGTCCCCCTGAGGCTCACGCACACCAGCCTAGCCAACTGAGGCACACCCCAGAGGGTCACTTACTCAGCCTCCCTGGGTCAGGCTGGTACCCAGCAGCTGCCTGGTCAGTTTTTAAAGACAACTGGATTCACCTGCTCCCCGCACTCCCTCTCTCTCTCTCTCTCTCTCTCTCTCTCTCTCTCTCTCTCTCTCTCTCCAGGTTGCTGCTCTGTCCCCAGCTGCTGGGGTTCTCACTGGATTCTTGAGGAGCAGTGCTTTCTGGCAAGTATACTTAGCAGCTTGCTCTATTCTAAAGGAAGAACTGAAGGTTGGTTTACTTCTGTCCCCAAGATCTCTGTCCCCAAGAGTTTTCCTCTGGGTGCCTGGACTATGGTCAAGGTTGACAGTGTCTCCATCTTAACTCACCCTACTAGTCCACCCAGCACACTGCCACTTGTATCTCTCTCTCTCTCTCTCTCTCTCTCTCTCTCTCTCTCTCTCTCTCTCTCTCTCTCTCTCTCACACACACACACACACACACACACACACACACACACACACACACACCAGCTTCCCTGCCATTCTTAAAAGGAAGAGTTCACAAGCTGAAGAACTGGAGTGAGCCACAAATGCCAGCAGAGCTCTGATTAAATCCTTGACCCCTCACCTACCACCTTTCCACACGAGAGAGGTGCCTGGTCAGAACTGTGACCTCACACTGGAGAAATGTATTGACAATGTCTTGGCCTTATGAAATGGCTTCTGACACAAATTAGGTCAGAGATGGAGTGGGGAAATCTGAACAAGCTCTTAGGAACCCTGGCTTCTTCAGAGACACAGGTGGAAAGTGAAACTTTCCAGGGCTTCTTGAGCAGCTGCTGCTGTGGCTGAGACCGGTCCAGTGGATTCCAAAATCTGCTGTGTGATGAGCCAAGACATAGAGCTGGATGACACGGAGCCAAGACATGGAGCCGGATGACACAGAGCCAAGACATGAAGCCGGATGACACAGAGCCAAGACATGAAGCCGGATGACACAGAGCCAAGGCATGGAGCCGGATGACACAGAGCCAAGGCATGGAGTTGGATGGCATGGAGCCAAGGGTCTTCCCTCCCCTCAGTATCAAGACTCCACTCTCTGTGCCATCTTCTAGTTTGCCCCTCTGTTGCTATGATAAAAAACACAGACCAAAAACAACTTGGACAGTATGTGCTGGACATTGTCAAGTTGACACACGAACTAGAGTTATCTGAAAGGAGGACCCTTAATTGAGAAAATGCCTTTATAAGATCTGGCTGTAAGGCATTTTCTTAACTAGCGATCAATGGGGGGAGGGGGCAGTCCATTGTGGGTGGTTCCATCCCTGGGCTGGTGGTCCTGGGTTCTATAAGACAGCAGGCTGAGAAAGCCAACGAGGAGCAAGCCAGTAAGCAGCACCTTCCCTGTCCTCTGCCTCAGCTCCTGCCTCCAGGGTCCTGCCATGTTGAGGTCCTGTCCTGACCTCCTGTGATGATGAACAGTGTTGTGGAAGTGTGAGCCAAATAAACCCTTACAGTGAGAATTTTGGGATTCTGGAAGCTTGGTTTCTTTAAAAACACCAAAATGGAATATGTTTTCATTTTAATCCCAGGTATCAAGAGACGGGGCTGCTTCATAGAAGATGGCTATGATTTGCCTCGAGCTCTAACGAGGGCGTGAATCTGCTATCTGCTGACAGTCCCTGCGATTGTGTGATGTGTGGAATTCTGGGGTCTGTTCAGAGGGTATATAAACACTAGGGCACCAGAGGCAGGGTGGGCGGTTAGTTGGTTGTTGGTTGCAATTTGTTAAGCAGTCATGTGCAAAGAAGAAACAGGAAGGAATCAGAAATCCTGAAGGTGAAACTTCAACTTGCCCCAAGGAGCTCAACGCCCCCAACCAGCAGGAAGTCGGCTAAGGACAACGCAGCCCCCTTCCCAAGCCCTGACTTTAGTTACAGATCTCTTTCTTTTCCTCTAGATCCTATTTTTCTCTTATCAAGTGCTGGAGGGTTGAAAGCGTTAAGAAAGAAGGACCCACAGAGTAGCTGAAGTCCGCTACAGGCCCTTCTCTGCCCACCTTGCTTTTTGGTCATGGCATTTCGTCGCAGCAGTAGAGACCCTAACTAAGCCAGGCAGGGGAAAGGTCTCTGTGGCTTACACAGGTTACACACAGTTCATCGTTGAGGGAAATCAAGGCAGGAGCCGAAGGAGAGACCACTTAGGAAGAGAATTGCTGCTTCCTCTGCCTTGCTCAGCCATCTTTTTTATACATCCTAAGACTACCTGCCTAGGATGGCACTGCCCACAGTGGGCTGAGCCCTCTTGCATGGGTTTGCATGGGCTTTCTTTCTTTCTTTCTTTCTTTCTTTCTTTCTTTCTTTCTTTCTTTCTTTCTCTTTTCGAGACAGGGTTTCTCTGTGTAGCCTTGGCTGTCCTGGACTCACTTTGTAGACCAGGCTGGCCTCGAACTCATAGCGATCCGCCTGCCTCTGCCTCCCGAGGTGCTGGGATGAAAAGCGTGTGCCACCACTGCCCAGCTCCTGCATGGGTTTTTGATTAAGAAAATGACTTACAGACATGGCCACAGGACAATCTGATCAAGGCAGTTCTGCAGCCAAGGTTCCCTCTTCCTAGTGACTCCAGGTTTGTGTCAAGTTGATAAAAACTACCATCACAACCAATGGACAGGGTGCCAACCAGGCCAAGGGGGCTACCAGTCAAGTGAAATGCCATGTCCCCGGTGGCCCTCTTGGCTGGAGGCAGGTTAGTCTCCCGGGTGAATCGCCAGGCACCGGCTATAATCACCAAGTCATCTGATGGCCCAGCTCCAACCAGTGTCCACGGCTCATCTCTGTGACCCCAACTTCAGAGAAATGGGGTGGAACACTCCCTTCGTATCCCCACCTGTTTTTGTGGGTCAACTAGAATCAAGTCAGGACACAAGCTACCCCCATGTTGGCCACACTGGGTAAAGAGGGCGGTCTCCACTTCTACAGATGAAAACGAAGGACAGCGCTCTTGCTGCTCATTAGGGTTGGAGACACAGCACAGAGGGCAAAGTGCTCATCATACAAGCATGGGGATCTGAGTTCAAATACCCAGCATGATAGCACGCATGTAATCTGCGGAGATAGGCAGACCCCCCAGAGCTCCATGGCAAGCTAGGCTAGCCCAAACTGCAAGTTCCATGTTTAGTGTCTTAAAATATGAGGTGGGAAGGACTGGAGCAACGGCATTGGCTGCTCTTGCAGAGGACCTCGGTTCGAGTCCCAGCACTCACACACAGCTCGCCCATGCCTGTAACTCCAGCACCAAGCGAGCACGCGGTGCCTACACACACATGCAGTCAAACCCTCTCTCGCAAGTAAAAATAAATGTAGAGTACTTAGTGCCTTAGAGATAGAACCCATTTGGTTTTCTTTGTTAAATATAGAGTAATTGAAAAACACACCTAACACTGACCTCCGGCCTCCGTGTGCGTGTACACCTACATGTACTCACATGCCCATGCATAAACAAACAAACAAACAAACAAACAAAGCACTAGGTGTCCCAGTTGCTCCCCACAAAGCTGTTGTGTGCTGTTTCTGTCAGAAAGAGTCGTAAAGGAGCCCAGGGACAGGGGACACCGGATGTGTGGTGACCTTGTTCAGCTGAGCGCACACACGGTTGTCCATGCGTCCCAACCCTTTGCTTTCTCTACTTGCTGGAGCCCTCAAGGCCACTCAAAGTCATCACACCCAGAAAACTCATCTGCTCAGGTGGGAGAGAGGCCCATGCCCTCTGGGCCCGTCAAGGAGAAGACGCTGCTGTGTCCACAGGTGGCTGGGCTTTCTTGACTAATCTGACCACCTTGGCAGCTCTCAGAGAGCTTACTAGCTTTCCTACTGAAACAGTCTTGAACGATTTCGTTTTTTCTTTCCTTCCTTCCTTCCTTTCTTTCTTCCTTCCTTCCTTCCTTTCTTTCTTTCTTTCTTTCTTTCTTTCTTTCTTTCTTCCTTTCTTAGTGTTTTTGAGACAAGGTTTCTTTGTGTAACCTTGCCTGTCCTAGACTCACTCTGTAGACCAGGCTGGCCTCGAACTCACAGAGATCAGCGCTGCCTCTGCCTCCCCAAGTGCTGGGATTAAAGACGTGCGCCACCATTTCTGAGGAGACAGCCAAGCTTGAGGCGGTCTCTGAGTTACTATTGCGTTGTTCTTGAAGACGCCAGAGACACTGCTCAGTCGTTCGCCAAACTGCAACACGATAAAGCTCGGTAGCAGACGCTAAATCTGGGAAAAATCAATCCCAGAGTCAGGAGAGGCTGCAGAGCCGACCACCTGGGAAGCCTGGCACCATCTGAGGTGGCTGTGAGCGATCCCCCACTAGTGCACGTAGCACGCGTGCTGTCCTGTGCGATCAGGGCTGCCATTGCTCCTCAACATACTTACTGAAGACACGGAAGGCTGGGGCTCCCTCAGCGCCATCCCTGCTGCACCTCCGCCCTTCGATGACAGCACATTTGCCATACTCGCCTGTGAGAGGAGCCCTGACACTTCCCTCTGTCCTTTGGGAGGAGCTGAGTGCCAACTACGCTGTGGTCAGCTTACTGTCAAGACTCTGGGTATGGGGTGCTTGAGGCTGTAGATGCTTCTACTGTGAGCCAGGTAGAAGCAGAGATGGGGAGTAAGGTGGTGACTGGGGGTGGGGAGTCCACCCTGCACTGGGCCTGCTCATCAGTACCTTTCCCATATACCTTCCCAACAGTGCTGTCTGGGGATAAGACTTGACCCTGGACAACCCTCACACCAAAGGCCAGGTCTACCCCATGACCACAAGGGCAGGGTCCACTGAGCTGAGAGCCTCTAAGCCCACAGGGCCCCCACCCCAGAATAGCCATGAGGGTGCAGAGGCCACACCCCAGAGGTGTCCAGCCCCACCTTAACTCCATCACAGGTTATCCTGTCCTGTTCCTAACTAGTGGCTGCCCATCCCCCACCCGTCACAGCCTGTCCCTCCGCCTTGTCTTTCCTGAATCCTTGGCAGGCACTAAGCCTGGTCCACACTGCTCACCGGGCCATGCTGACCGTGGCATATCTGAAATGGACCTGGAAATGTGTTGTTGGGTCTTTCTGGGGCCTCTGAACCAGGCTGGCCAACTCTAGGCAACCTCCTGCATCAGCGCCCTTGGCCTGGTGTCAGCTGTTATGATGAGATCACCAGCCAGGACACATGACAGCCCGCCTGACACCTAAGGACCTGGGCCTGTGAGTGTGACGGGGGCGCAGAACAGCCCCCACTGTCCCGGCTGGACCAGGTTGGTCAATATGTACCCTTTTGGCTTCCCCACCACCCTGGGGAACCTCTGACTTGCCTTTGTGATAACAGAACTTCCCATCGGCCTGAGCCTGTGGTTGCAAACCTGGAAGTTTCAGGTTCCACAGCGAGGGGTGGGGGGGAGGTGCGGGGGGGGGGGCAGGCTATGGAACTGGGATGCTGGCTTCCCAGAACCCCAAACTGCACTTAAAAAAACAATGCTGTATGCAAACTGGAACTAAGATGCCTCTCCCCAAGACCCGAGGGCGGAGTCAGAGCTCTCCTCTGCACAGCACTGCCAAGCAACAACAGTGGCTATTCCAAGCACCAAGGAGCCACAGCTCAAACATGCGTGCAACGGCAGAACCAGCAGAAAGCAGAGCAAGGCACAGACACAGCCTCGAAGCCTGGGGTGCCCGGCTCTGGCTCAGCATCAGTGCACCTGAGCCAATGGACTCTGGCCCCATGTCTCCTGTGCATGTGTGGTCCTGTCTGAGAACGATTTGCTGGAGACGCAGTGATCAGGAACACGAGTGGGGTCCAGGGTTCCCACTACACCCACTGGTACACGGGTTTCCTCTTCCTTTCAGGACCCCCAACTGATCAGCATTTACAAAACACCCTCAAATTGCTACGTAAAGTGAACACACACATCCTCCCACACACGTGTGCGTGCGTGTGTGTGTGTGTGCGTGCGTGTGTGTGTGTGTGTGTGTGTGTGTGTGTGTGTGTGCATGTGGTGTGTGGTGTGTTATGTGGTGTGATGTGGTGTGGTGTGTGTGTGCGTGCATGTGTGTGCATGCGTGTGTGTGTGTGTGTGTGTGTGTGTGTGTGTGCATGTGGTGTGTGGTGTGTTATGTGGTGTGATGTGGTGTGGTGTGTGTGTGCGTGCATGTGTGTGCATGCGTGTGTGTGTGTGTGTGTGTGTGTGTGTGTGTGTGTGCATGTGGTGTGTGGTGTGTTATGTGGTGTGATGTGGTGTGGTGTGTGTGTGCGTGCATGTGTGTGCATGCGTGTGTGTGTGTGTGTGTGTGTGTGTGTGCGCGCGTGTGCACCATCCAGACTGCAGCGTGGTATGATACCTTTAAATGCACATTGATTCTGTGAATCAGTTTTGTTTGGTAGCGATTTACACACCCATCTCCCAGGTGACCACCTTTCACAGAGTGGGAATATAAGAGGCACTGAATCCCATGTGAAGTTGGTAACCATCCATAGGTGAGAGAAGGAGAGAGAGTACACACAGTGTGGGGGTGCGTAAAGGACAGGACACCTCAAAATGCACGAGGGATGGAGCCTTTGCCATTTAGAACCCCGATGCACCCCGGGGGAGCCCACGGGAGAGCTGCTCCTGGTGATGCAGAAAGCTTAGCGCAGCTCAGCGTCGCAAGCACGCATGTCTGTCGAGGTGGTGCTCACACCTGGATGATTTGTGTGACCCAGGGGGCCGTCTGGGGACCTTCGGGATAGTAGCTGACCCCTAGGTGACAGAGCTGTTCGCGTGCGGGAGCGATAGGGAGCCAGGACTCACTCAGACAAATTAGATAATTAAATGGAACCCAGCTAGATAAATTGCACTTTGTAAATGAGATTATCAAGAACCTTCGTGGGCAGCAATGACCTCAGTGTCTCCACAGCTGAAGCCGAGCTCAACCAGGACCAGTTTTCAGACACCCGGGGACACATCGCACCATCCTTCAGATAATGCACACACGGTGGACACGGAAGACAGAGAGTGGGAAAAGGTAACCCAGTCTCTGCTGTTCCTGTCCTGCATAAGGAAACTTGCCCCAGGGACACCAGAGGGATCGCTCCCCCTAAGGACAGATGGGAGATTTCTCTATAGATTCCAGCCCAGGCTACTACACGGAGTCCTGTCCCACCTGCCAGGAGGCCCCCAGCTGGTGGGAATATGGCCACAAACTTTGCTTCCAGCCTCTGAAGTGGGCACAGTGACAAATGCCTGTTATGCCAGAACTCAGGGGGCAAAGGTGAGAGGTTCAAGGGCAGCATGGGATATATAGTGAGGCAGTCTCAAAAAAAAGAAAACCCAAGCCATCCATTACCCATGGCAGACCCACGTCTGGGAGGGGCCAACAGTACCTGGCCCAATGTCTCTGCTGTGCAGAGGTGACACATCAGCTTACTGTGCCTACTGGAAGGGCACACTGGCTCTCCAGGAGACTCTCCCTGGGTGGCAGCTTGGGATTCTAGCTTCCAAGGACAGCAGGTGTCCTCCCACCCTGGGCAAACACCCAAGCAGCTGGCCTTGGCATCGGGCCGTTGTGGCCAGGTGCCTGGGGCCTTAGACAGGACACTATGGACGGCTTCTACCAAGGCAAAAGAAGGGACCTTTCTAGTGTTTCTCCCTCAGGTAACTTCTGTTATGCGTGGTTCTCTATACATGTGTGTGTCTTGTGCACGTGTGCTTGTGTGTTTATAAGTGCACATATGTGTGTATGTACACGTGTTTAGAAGCTAGAAGACAGCTTTGGGTGTCATGCCTCAGGCTCCATCCTTTCTACTTTTATTTCCTTTTTTTTTTCTTTTTTTTCTTTTTCTTTTTTTTGGTTTTTCGAGACATAGTTTCTATGTGCAGCCTTGGCTGTCCTGGACTCACTTTGTAGACCAGGACTCACAACGAGATCCTCCTGCCTCTGTCTCCCAAGTGCCGGGATTACAAATGTGCACCACCACGCCCAGCTCCTTTTCTCTTTCTTAAGGTGGGGGCTATCTCACTGGCTGGATGTGCCAATTAGTGTAGGCTGCCCTGGCTGCTGTCTTTCCAGGTGAGACCTTGGTTGGCGCTAGGGGCAGGACAAGAAGGGACCCCAGGCTCAGGCCTTTGCTGTGCAAACCCTGCCTTTACCGTGTGGGCAGCAGAACAGACCCCTGGGGCTGCGGTGACATGGGACATCTGGGTCTCAGGTTTCTGTTCTTGGGTAGTTCTTGAGGAGCAGAAAATACTCTTTGTAAGTGCCGTCCCATCCGTACCTCAGTTTTCTCATCTGAGAGTGGGGAGAACAGACCAGACTCCAGCCAGGGTGCTATGTGTTTGTGACAGACATAGGGAGAGCTGGGTTTTTTCACTTGTCACCTCTGAGTAACGTCTCCCTTCCTCATTGCCTCCGACATCTGGGTTGACCACAATCACCCTGGATGGAGTCGGGGTCTGCGCTGGCCAAGGGGTCACCTGGGGCCTGAACAAGCAGTGAAGGATCTTCCTATTTTACACAAACATATTGGATCTGTGAGGCAGGGCTGAGTTAAGATCACACACACACACACACACACACACACACACACACAGCTGGTGGCTGTTGCTCTTGGGAATTCAGATCACACACATACACACACACACACACACACACACACACACACGCATACTCACACACACACAGCTGGTGGCTGTTCCTCTTGGGAATTCAGGCCACCTACTGTCTAGAGCCCCTCTCTGGGCAGTGGTGGCCAGGCATGCGCTGCCCCAGGAAGGTGGGACACAATGGTGGGACCCAGTGATCTTGTTCCTGGGCCCTCCTCTCCCTGTCCTAGAAGGCAGGAGCCATTTCTTCTCTCTGGCTTGTTCGCACAGAAGCCAGCACAGAGGAAGAAGGAATAAAATGGGGCCTGGGTGGGTCAGGGGGGCGGGGAAGGCCGAGCATTAAGTCTTCAAATACAGCCAGGGGGGAGGGGGCAGGCTCTCTTCCCACCTAAAGATTCCTATGGATTTTTCTACCACTTCAGGACACTGGGAAGAAGCTCCCAAGATACGCAGATCAAGCAGCCTGCCCCCTCCTTGCTCCCTTCTCAGGCCCTAGCCTCAGTCTGAGATCTCTCTTCACCGGCCACTCAGAGGCTCCTTTTCAAGCCGAGCACAGACATGGATGCAGACTGTCTGTGAACTTGATAACTCAAGGCAGAAGGAAAAAAAAAAGAAGAAGAAGAAAAAAAAAAGAAACATAGTTTTAAGCTTAGCTATTCTTTTCTTATGTAAGGAGAAAATGAGACAGTGAGAGTTGAGGAGCCAGCCATGTAGGCTAAGCAGAGGCTGCAGGCCAACATCCAAAGTATCCTTTAGGGCCCCCTCTACTCTGGGTCCTGATTCTCCGTCAGGTGAGGAGGCTCCTCTGTCTCAACCCACAGCCTTGTCATTTGGCCTGGACACCCCACCAGGGAGGCCAAGCGGCTGCTGAACCCAAAACCTAAGTACTCACGCCCCTTTATAGCAAAGCTGACTCTTCGTTAAGGAGAGGTAAACCGTGGTGCCGCTGCCGGCAGCTGCCGGTCCAACAACTCACTCACTCCTCACTTTTATTTAAAACGACAGGCCACCAGAAAGACAGACTTCGAGCTTCTGTGTGCACGCAGGAGCTCACCAGCCCGCTGCGTGATCTAATGAGAAACAGTCTATGCCCAAGAAAAAACATTTAGGATCCCTAACAGAAAAGCTGCTGCTGAGCGACTTTCGTCCTGCCTCGGGGTGCCCTGCTTGGGGAGCAGCGTGAGACGGCAGGTTATTCCAACCACCTTGTGCCCTGGGCTAACCCTCTCTCCTCAGCACATAATACAACACGCAGGGCCCAGCCAAGCCGTTAAAGTAATTTCCTCGGCTCCAGAACCCTTTGCCCCTCTTCCGCTGGCGCTTGCTCCCAGCTGCATGGGTGGCAGGTAATTATATGAATCTCCCAGGCTTGCCAGTTGGTAAGGTATATACACTCAGGTAAATACCAGTTCTCTCAGGAGCAGGAGATGTCACCGGGCCATGTGTGTTCGGGAAGACGCAGGTAGGCTTGAGGCCACTTGTCCCAATGCTGCAGATCTCCTTGAGACCTTGTATGCTGCACACTTTGGGCATCAGCCTTGGCTCTCTGCCTTCAGTGCAATATGGCCCCTGATTCTCTTGTGCTCCCTCCACCAGCGTCATCCTGAGACCCAGAAGTAGCTCTGCCAGAGAGGAAAAAAGGCATCCCCATGGGTCGGCAGGGGATAGGACAGGAGGTTTCAGGTCAGGCCTCATTTCAACAGACCAAGAGGAGCCAGTGCTCACCCCAAATTTGGGGACATAGCTCCCCACATCCAGGAGGATGCTCATTGTTAAGCGTGCCCAGATGTTTCCACTCCGTTTTGCAAATCTGCTCCAGGCCTAATACGCTGCTGTTTGTTCTAGAAATCAAAAGGTCTTGCCTGGCTGTGAAAGATGCTTGACCGCCACCCGCCCTGAGCCCCTAACCCTCAACCCCCTCAGCCCCTCCCCCCACACCCTTTCCTGCAGGCCCAGACCCATGAGCGCCCCCAGAGAGGAAGAGGGGGGGGAGGCTGTGGTGGCTTTCACTTTCTCAGCAGCTCAGTCTTGCAAGCCCGGATGGCAGCTCCCCACAAGCCCGGTGCTGGAGGTCTGGGCTTGTCTTGAAGCACCCTGTGCTCCTGGTGCTGTGTGCCCCCTGGGTGGTGACATACAGCGTGACCCCAGTTTTTAAGAAAACGCCAAGCATAGTGTAAGTTTTCTTCCCTGGTGTGCCTGAGGACCACTGGCTCCCGAGGGCCAGGGCCATAAAGTTACAGCGTTGCCTCCCACACAGGGCAAGTCCAAGTCGGGCCAAGCCCTCCTCTCCATCCATTCTGAGTGAGGAAGGATTGCCGCTACCCGCAAGCCAAGACTGTGACAGCGCTGCCCTGATGTTTGCAGGGAAACTTCTAACCTGCCTTGTGTTCTCTTTCGTGCTCTCTCTCTCTCTCTCTCTACTCCCCTCTCTCAAAAGCCAAGCCTGGCAAAGCACAAGGAAAGAAGGCTACTCATTTCTGCAGAATCTATCATCTCCTTAACGGGGCCCTCCTCCGTGCCAGGGTGTTGTTTACATCTCATCGGGACCGATGGGCGCGGCAAACTCCTGGCTCCCAACTCCACACAGTCAGGCGGCCCGAGGAGGGTCTAGGCCGAGGCCGGGTTGCCTTTGATATCTCACTGATAACGTATTGTACAATTAGATCAATCTGACAATTCCCATTATAGCTGATAAAATATTTATCGAGCCTCGGAGATGATGTCTGATCTCTGTGCCATTTGTTCTGCTAATGGGGGGGAGGCTGACGAGGCCGCAGACAGCGCTCCAAGCCGGCTCCTCATACCCTCCTCCCCATTAGGTTTGCAAATTGCCAGCGCCAGCCATAAATTACCGTCCGGCCCCGGAGAGATTGATGCCGAGCTGACAGGGCAGGTGGGTGACTTGTGATGACATTGTTTCATGGAAGCATTAATCACGGAGGAAAGAGAAAATACCCTCAAATTGGCCCATAAGTCTAAATATTAAGGGATGAAGAAGCAGGCAGCCAGAGGATGGCTTTAGCAAGAGCTGGGGATTGGGAAATGAAAAAACATTTTCTATTATTTAACAAATCATCTTAATAATTTCCAGTGCTTTTTCCCTCGGAGTTCCGTGGCGGCCCGACCAGGCTGGATCACTCTGGCTGCTGCACACTAGCCACTGAAGATATGTAATACGCCGGTAGAGGCTGGCTTGGCCACGGGCTGTGGGGACACTGGGAGCTGCTCAGCTGCCTCGGTGGCCGGGACCGTCCGAAGACAGGATGGATTTTCATAGGCCAGGACGGACACGTCTCGGTGTTACTGAGGGAGATGTACGCTCCAGAACCCAGATGCGGACCAGACACACCATGGGGGTCAGTGGAGGACTCTGGCCCATGCCTCACTCTCACACCTGGGGCTGAAGGAGCTGCAAACATGTGCTCACACATTACTGTGGAGCGTCTACACCGTCTCCTTCCTGTGCTGGGCTCTTTGGGTAGAATATATCCGTGTGAAAGATAAATGACCCTTAATGAATTGCCTCTGAGTTAGAGCGCTGGCTCGGTTTTAATGGCAAATGAAAAACAAACAGGTCAATAAAAGAGTGAAAAATATGGCGCGGGGTCCAGTCCTCAGCCGAGGCGTGGGGAGGGGATGGGGGGACCAAAGAGATCAGGGCTGGGACCCCAGACTCTCTCCTTGCCTCCAGGGCTCAAACCTCTCCCATTTTCCAGAGGCCTCGCGGCTCATCCTGATTTTGGGGCCTGAGTGAGACTCCGGTAGCCACATTTTGGCTCTGAAGGCTGCAGTACAGAGTAATTAAATTAAATTGATGCTGTCCCTGTTTTGAGGCCACCCTTGATTTAAGGCCAGAAAAGGAAGCAATTAAATTTAATAAAAACCAGGTTCCTGAACAAAGATATATAGCAAGTATGGCCATCCAGAGACTGCACCCGCTGCGGAGAGGCCACTGTGGGTGCTGCCAGCCCATACAGGGTTTGAAAAAAAGTAATGGTCATAGTAACAATAAAATAATAACAATAATAATAATAATAACAACAACAACAACAACAACAACAATAATAATAATAATAATCCTCTCTTGGGGCCTCTGAGTCCCTTACCTCATTGATTTAAAATGCCCATCTTGAGGACTATTTTGTTTAAGCCAGACTCCAACAAAGATTTGGAGGGAGATTTGTAGCTGGCCGGTGACAGCCACTCAGAGCTGACCTATTTGACCAACAGCCATGATTAAAAGTGGTCTGGTCAAGGCTCAAGGTCAGGGTGCATAATCCTCAGGCCACACAAGGGTCAGGTCCGAGACAGGAAACGAGAAAGTCTGTGAGCTCTTCCATTGACCCCTGCGCAGCCAGACCACACTCAACCAGGAACTTTTCCCCTGGGTGGGGACAGCTCCGAAGCAGGCTGAGGCACACTCAGCTCTAGGGGGTTTGTGCTTGTGGCCCCAGCTCTGGAAAAAAAAAAAGTTAGTCTGAACAGAGAAGGACTGGCCACTCCAGAGCAGTGTTATTCCACACAGCACCAATAGCAGCAGCCACCTGGCCATACTGACTGTCCCCAAGACACAGCACTGCTTACCAAGCCCCAGGGGGATGCAGGGAAGAGCGGTCTGCAGCCCCAGCCAGTCCACTCCTGCTGGCTGCTCCACCCAGCTGGCTCTGCCGGCTATGGCTACGGCTACGGGGTCAGGCACGCAGGGAAGCAAGAAACTGCCATCGGTCTGCTGCCGCTTTGGGCAAAGGGGCGCGTGATTCATTATTTAAACATGGGTCTCTGCACCCCGGGGTCACGGAGAGCAGCCTGTAGCTCTGCTCCTTGCACAGAACCTCGTGCAAACCATAGGTCTCCAGGAGAGGTGGGTTCCGCAAGAGCTGGAGGGATTGCTAGTGCCACGTCTCTGACAGGCTTGGCGTCTGGGCAGGAGAGCACTCCCTAGCAAAGCAGTGGCCACCAGGCTGAGGCATCTGTCCCCACGGCTATGCAGCCTGCCATCTCCCACATCCCCTCCAAGTAAAAGAAAAGCTGCAAAGCTGCCTGTGCTTTAGCCAACCTACAGGGACACATCAGACCAGAATCTTTAAAAGCCCAGGCTCCAAAGCCCCCCTCTAACAGCTGCTCCCCGTTTTCTGATCCTGAAGGGCAAAGCTGAATGCCTACAACACACAGGAAAACTGTGGGAGCGGTACAAGGAACGGCTCCTACCTCTCCTCCCCCTTGTACAAGAAGCACCCAGAAACAGCAACAAGATAGATGAATTACAAATCTGCCAACCAACCTGTGTGGCAGGTGTGCCCCGCTCAGCCTTCAAACCCTCAACACACACACACACACACACACACACACACACACACACACCCCGAGTGACCATCCAGGCGGGCACCCACCCAAACACATCCAAAATGCTTCATCCTCACTGCCCGCTGGGCCAGGGCAAGAAGACCTCTGGGAACTATTTAGAACTTTCCAGAATGGTGTCTCTCACTTCGCACAGTGCTGGCATCTTATTCTAGGGCACAGGTCTGTGGCTTGCCAGCCTCCCCCACTCCAGTCTCCTTTAAAGCCAAACTTTGCCCACCTCTCACAAGCATCCAGTTGCCAAACATGAGTGGGGTTTTCACCCTGGGTGGGGAGGTCAGCACGCTCCCTTCATGAGTATGTGCAGTAAACCTTTAGGGCACGGGTGTAGGCACCCCATCTGGTTCTGGGGCCCAAAACTAGTATCCGCCTCAGCCAGCCATAGAGACCTGTCCCTTTAAGAGAGTTCAGCTTTGTGTACAATTGGTGGGTTCTGCTTTCAGCTTTGGTGTCGGACAGACATGAGCTGGGTCTGCACAGCCCGCCTCCCTCTTTTTAATAAACAGGGAAGTCCAGGCACTTCACTGGGTTAGATATGAACTCACTGTTGCTAACAGAATGCTCCAAGACTGTTGAGGACAGGGGTGGGGGCGGCAGGAAGAAATGGCAAGAGACACAAAAGATTATTTGAAAGAATTGGGTCCTTCCCGTTACCAAAAACAAAGAGAAACCCACGGCCATGAACGACGCATCTGCCAGGCAAAATCCTAGGCACAGGACCTGGAACCTCAGCAGGCTCCCTGCTGTCCAGTCAGCCCCACACACGCACCTCACTCACATGGCCCAAGGAGGAACAGCCACTTTACAACTGGCAGCTAAGGGATTCTGGGGCATCACAGCACAGGAGGAGGAGTGTCTGGAACCTATAGCCCATGGGGGGGGGGGCGCGGGGGTAGGAGGGCACCTACTACATGGCCGCCTCAGAGCTGAGGCCCTCCGGGATGGCCGAGAAGGAACTGAGAAGCAATGTGCTAGTTAGGAATATTTTCATTAACCCCTGTGATGAGCCATACCTGGGTGGAGTTTTAGCCATAGCTTGGGGTGCAGGGTTGGCGGGGGGGGGGGGCAGGGGGGCGGGTAAGTGTGAAAAAGAAGCCGTTGTTCCCCAAGGTGACTCCTGCCTCTGGCTGTAGGCATATGCCATTGGGCTCCCCGGCAGCCATCACTGTCCCTAGAACTTTCCTCATACACAGTGAGGCTCTACAAGGAAGAAGCAGGGTAACCCACAGTCCTGGCTCAGACTGACAGGCTTGAGTCAAAAATCTGTACCTTGTGATCCATTTTGTGTGTTCATGCAAGGCGGGAGGTGGCCAGGTCAGACAGAGAGCGTCAGGCCCCTGCTCTGGATTTGCAACCCCCCACCCCCCACCGCATACTTAAGCTGGGAAGGACACCTTGGAGACAGTCAGGGTCACCCATGCCTCAAACCTAGGCTCGAGCAGGATCTCTGCTTCTCATCGGCCTCCCTCAGACTCCGTTTCTCCATCTGTGAAATGGGATAAGACTCCTTCTACCAATCTTCTCTGTCATCCTGACTGATGACCACCTTGCTGGGGGCCGTGAGCTACCTGAGGCTGCTCTCTGTACCAGCCCCTCCCAGACATGGGCAGTGGGAGAAAGTGCTACCACTTGCAGCTTGGCGCGACTGCTAGTACCTTGGGCCAGCAGGGGTCCACAGCCAGGTCAGCTCCCAGCATCCCTGAGCCTAGGACTGTCCAATCACCCAGCATGCGGCGAGTGACTAGAGAAGCACTGATTGCCGTGCCAGGAGGGGGCTTGTGCCCTGGGGGTGGGGAGCGGCAGGACCCAGAGGACTCTTACATTTGTTGGCACCGGCACTGCTGCTCTGCCGGGTGGTTACAGCAGGAAGAAGACCTGAGGCTGGTCGCCCCACAGCTAAGCCATTCAAGGACCCCTTTCCTCCCAGGGGGCAGGTCCTGAGCCTCTGCCCCACCCAGCCGGTGTCCTGTGCCTCCTGGACAATGTGAACGCACAATGGGCTCGCACTATGCTGCACCTGGGCTTTCTGTCACAGCTGCTGGGGACGCAGAAGGAAATACTTGGTCTCTGCTGCCTGTATCCAGCTCCTAAACACGGCACTGGCCAGTCCCCAGAACCCCATTCTCGGTCTGGGACTGGGGGGGGGCGGTACTGATGAGAGGGCACAGAAAGTCCCAGCCCAGGGAGAAAGGGCACATTATGGAGGGCCAAGGATGGCTGTGCCCAGCTTGGTGGAAGTCTGGACTGTAGGCACAAATACCTGTTTCCCGGGTAACCCGACCCTGTAATTATGGCTAAGCCCTGGGAGGGTGTGCAGGGCCCACAATGCCTACACTTGGAGGCCGGGTGAAGAGACCCTTAATTGTCATTGCCATGGCAGGGTGCATTGAGTCAGGTGTGCTCAGGTTACCCGGACTCACAGCTGGTGTGTCACCTGCCTCGGCAGAGAGGGCGGCTCTGCCCAGGCCTCGGGGACACTACACCCGCTCTGAGGAGGGGGCAGAGTCGGTTCCTGACCTTGGCAGTGACGGCTGAAGCTCTCGGTGCATTGAATGTTCTGTGAGCCCCCTCCCTGGACGGCGCGATCTCATTGTTTGCCCTCAGATAAGAAATGTGGGCTCATGTGTTTTCTTTCCTTGAGAAAATGTCAGGTCCCTGAACGGTGTCGGCCAGACAGGAAGAGCTGGGTGCGGAGGGGAAAGGCTTCCCTCAGTCCACCCTTCCCACCTCTCCCCAGGACCCACTGGGCCCACTCCCTCATGGCCTCGTGGACATTCAGCTCCCCTTGGGACTTCTCCTTGCTGGTCTGCGAATGGTTTCTGCAGCCCCCCCCCCCCCCGACGCCCAATAGGCAAATCAGCCAACAGTGTAGGGAAGGTGACTTTTCTCCCAACCACCCCTGACCCAACTGGTAGCTGACATGTGGACACTGGACTCCCCAGGCCCTGGCCTGTGGGTGGTCGGTGGCTCCAGGCCACACCAGCAGCTTGGGCCGCCTAATCCTTGACTAATTTGAGGCGATCCTCTCTGCTGGCTCTCAGAGAGGTGGGTCCCGGGTACCCCCACGCAGGCTCAGTGGTCGGGCCTTAGTAGAACAAAAGGTGGCCTGTTTCTGCCTCTGCCTCGACTCGGCTTAAGGGCATTTTTCTCATTTTTGACCAGCTAATGTCATGAAAAAGAAAAATAAGTTGTCTGATCGTGTTAAGTTTAATCTTCGCTCCATCCCGCACTGTAGGTGCCCAGACTGACTCCTCCAAATCAGTGAGGTCAAGGTCCTTCAAGGCCCTGTTTGTAGACTCTCTAGCCTTTTCTCATAGCTCTAATTCCCATTTTCCTATCAAAGGGAGGCAGGTCCTACAGAGCTTACACATCCTCAGGGGTGGCCTTGCAACAGACCTGGCTTCTCTGGGGCAGAACGTTGGGTTCTAAGGAATGGGTGCTCCCTGTTTCTAGTGCTACCCGGGGATAGCCATCTTCTTGGCCCAACCCTCCTTCCAGCATGCCAGGCTCGCTGCCTTGCACTCCCTTTACTTTGGCTGGCCAACTCTTTGTCTGTAGAAAACAAAGATGGCTGCCTTGGCCATGGATCTTTCTAGAACACCATGTCTCTTCACCAGGCTAGCTCCACTCTAGCCCTTTTGGTGTATTTCCTACTTGCCACAGAGCTGAGAACAGTTTCTTTCCCCACTCCGCAGCTACTCTTCAAGAGGCAGGGTAGGACACCCTAGCCAACCCCCCCAACCCCCTGCTTTGGGGCTGCCCTTGGATAGGTTGGTGATTTTACCATCAAGGTGATGTCCAGCTTCCTGGGGACAGAAGGAGCTCCTGTAGAAGGCCACTGGCCCCATGTCCCCAGCCTCTGACAGGCAGCATAGTCTCTCCTTGAGGGCCCATCTTCCGCTGTCCTCTGGGATAATAGGAAGTTCATAAACTGGGACCAGTCAGCCTTCTTGCCCCTAGCTCAGTGCAACCCATGAGCTGTTAGTCTCTATGGGAAATGGAGGAACTCAGATGGGGCTTAGCACAATTGCTTAGGGCTTACAGGAAGGGAGGTAAGTGACAGTCACCAAGGGTCACTCCTGTTGGTGGTAGATGCTGAGAAGCAATGCTTGAGGGTCCTGCCACAGATGGCCACAGAGCTACCACAGGGGGCCCTGAGCACACACAGCACAGTAAGGACGGGTGAGAGTCTAAGGCTTGTAACTTGGTGTTCAAGAAGCCAAGCACTGCTGCTCTGTCCACTCCCAAACCCCCTCTTGAAATGGCCTAAAGACATTGTTGAAAGAACTCCCAGGCCTGAAAATGCCTCGCCGTAAGCAGGCTTAGGATACTTGGAGCCGGAGCCTGGGAAGGCCTCCTCCCACTACACAAAGCTTATCCTACAAGAGCGGACACAGGTGTCTCCTGCAGAGACAGATACGTCCTGAGCACATCATGAGGAGGCAGGCTGTGGCGGCACTACATTGGAGCCTTGGGAGTCAAATTTCTCACAGGGCTGCTAGCTGACGAAACAGCCTTTCACCGAGTGGCACTCTAGGCTCACGACCACTCACCTACTCAAGCCTCTAGTGAGACCCAGGAGGCTTCACGCTGACACTCCATAGTCACAGGCTGGAGTCCCCTGAAGCCCATTGCCTTGTTTCTTGCCGATACACAGGATCCTGGAAGGGGTCAGTCAGATGCCCATTTCCTGCACAGTAGGAGACGGGTTGCAAGCAGCTAAGGTCCTGGGTGTGCACGCACTTGGAGGGGCTGCCCGGCCAAGCTCTAGGCCTTTTGTTTCTGTTTGCCCTGCACCCACTCCCAGGAGGCTGGACTGAAGAAGTGAAAAAAAAAATGATTCTATTTTAAATGAACATCTACTCTGTCAGGAAATTGAGGTGTCCGTGTCTCCAGACAACAGTGTGAGTCCTCCGGATTTCACAGGGTCCAGATCTACGGGGCAATGTCAGAGGACGCAAAACAGAAAGGAATGGGGAGGCGTTAAGGATACACCTACCACCTTTGCCCAGCCTCCTAGGTCTGCGACAGTCAACCACACATGGTGAGAACCTTCCCTAGAGGTCCAACCGGTTGGTGGATTGCGTGTAACACTCTGGAAGATCCTAGAAAGTTCCACAGGGTTCGGGAATGTTCTTATAAAAATCTCTGTGCTCTAGAACTGCCCTCAAGGGTCAAAGCACCGCTCTGACAAGCCCCACATTGCCTCCTTTCTGCTTCTACTTAGCAGCTTCCACTCCTCAGCCCAGGAGGTGGAGCTGCTCAGTCTCTTCACAGATGGTCTCTGTGCACCCACTTTGCCCTTCATCCTGGTTCCAAAATTTACCCTTTGCATCCCAGCATCCTGGCTGCCCACACTACAGAGACCAGAATGCAGGCTCCAAACCCTAAACCCAGATAAGTCAGTTTAAAACCTTTAAAAAGTGCCCTTAATGCCCTATTGCGCCTGTGATTGCTCATTTTCCAACTATATAATTAGCATGTAAAGAACTCTCTCCTCCGAATTAAATGGCAGTAATTGGGTTTTTAAAAAACTAATTTAAATCCTAAACCCTTTGAAAAAAAATTGTCATTGTTTACATATTAAATGGACTAGCACTTTAAGTATTATGGACTAATTTACCAGCTTATCTGGGACCTAGGTCTGAAGGGGAGGGGAGGGAGGGAGAGCCTGCTGAAAGCCTGGGCTTGGGGAGGGTTCCAGGAAGTAATCCCATCACTGAGGATGGGGCACAGGGCAGTAGCGTCCCTGTGAGGTTTGCCCAGTTAGGAGCCCTAGGCTGCCTGAACTGCACCAGGCCCTACGGAGGCCACCACCCATACCTACAATGGAGACATCTCTTACTACCAGGGACCAATCAGAGACCAGCATGAGCCGCTCCTTCTCTGGTGGTGTGGGAACATTTGCTTACTGTTTCTAGAACTGTCTCATTAAATTAATCCTTACGTTGCAGGGATGCAAGCGTTTCAGTTCTTTTCATTTAAACACCCGGCTAAAAAGAGAGAGATGCCGCGTTCCCCCCAAAGAAGAATAAAAAGTAGTAACACTTCCTCCGGTCTCCCTCCCTTTCACCCAGCGATGTGATAATATTATGGGGTGGAGGTGGCAGGGAGTGAAAGTGGGCAACAAAAGGAGTATTTAAAAGTGTAAAGGAACCTTGCCTTTCCATGTGTTTTGGGGTGTCTGGTGGGCTGGTGGGCGGTTCAGAGCAGCACACAGCGCGAGCTACACACAGCTGTATGCCCTGGGAGAAAGCTGGCCTGGTCAGCAGATCCTGCAGGGTGCCAACATGGCTGCTCCCCTCGCAAGCCCCACAGCAAAACAACAGAGTCCAGAACAGACCGGAAAGGTGGCACAGAACTGTGAAGGACCGCATCTCCACAGACACGGCATAGCCGCCAAAAGTGAAGATGTCGGCCGGGAGGTCTCCATCCCCCACACCAGAGACCAGGCACCTCAGTGGGGAAGTAAGTCGTCTACCCCACAAGATAAACAGGGAAACAGGGGGAGGTGACCTCATCTAACCAAACCGGACACAAAGGTCCCCCGGAGACAGAAAGGTGATGAGTGAATAGGGTCCTTCCCTTACCCCAAGACCTCCAGTACATAGTAGACAGTGAGCAGGCGTGGCACACAACGGGCACCTAGATGCCAGCTCAGAGCTCCTCACTGTGTGCCCAGAGCCAGCCACTTCCTAGAGTCCTAGCGTTGTGGTGCCAGGCTGTGCTCACAAAGACCGTGCGAGCGCTGGCCTCTGGGGTCTCAGCTGGCCCTTCCCTGCAGGACCCTGACTGATAAGGGCTCACTGTAGGCTGGGACCACAAAGCCCACATAACTTCCCGCTGAGGATACACAGAGCATTGGGAATGGCCAGGCCAGAGTCAGGACAAGGACAGAGGGGCCTGTGAGCTTTTCACTAAGATTAGCAGCCTCATCAGGACCTGCCCCCAAGACCCGGGGTTACTGGGCATGGGGCCAGGGACCTGAAAGGTCTGTTCTGCATTGACAGTGGGACTGAGGGCCGTAATTCTTTTTTTCAAATGGTGGCACTAATCCCACATGGGGCAATGTGGAGCTTCCAATTCCTGAGCCACGGCTTCCTTCTCTCATGTGTTAGTGTGTGTGTGTGTGTGTGTGTGTGTGTGTGTGTATGACACACACACTTGACAATGACATGGGCCATAAGAGCCGGGCAAGACAGAGAAACAAAACTGTCCTCTAGGGGCTGGAACAGCAGTGGAGGACTCCCCACCCAGGTACTGCTCATGCCCCACAAGGCAGCTTGCCAGCTAGGCATCCCAATAGACGCAGTCTCCATCCATCTTGTCCTGACCCACTCATACCAATAGCAGTGGCAGACTACTTTGAGACCTTCTGAGCTGTGAGCTGGGGGTCAGGAGAAACAGCAGGACGAAGACATTGTGCAAAGCTGGAGGGCTATAGGCAGAAAGTGGTACAGGGTGAGAGAGAGCGTCTGAGCGAGGCCTTTTGGTATGGAGAAGTGCTTGCTATGTGGTCCTGCATGGATGGGCCACGTGGACGCCACGTGGACACCACATGCACACCACGTGGATACCACGTGGACACCACGTGGACACCATGCTGCCAGCCTGACCATTTCCCACATCTATCCCTAAACTTTAAAACTATTCTGGGCCTCTTCCATCTCACAGGGTGCTTTCTTATACTGCTTGCCCCCCCCCCCACCACAAGCTGAGCATTTAGGTCCCTGAAGTAAAGCCCCACAGCCCCTACCCCTGACCCCCAGGTCTCATGTCCCAGGTCATCACAACAACATAGAGTGCTTGGCTCTGGACTGCTTCAGTGTCTTCAGTTTCCACGGTCACTCGAGGGACACCATGAATAGTAGTAGAAAAGCACAGAAGTAACAACCTCAAAATAGTTTAGATTCTCCTTCACTGGGACCAGAATAGGACGCAAAGACATTTGAAGTCTATCAAGTCCTGGGGACACACACCCAGGTCCCTTGCTGCCCTTCAGACTTTCTGTTGTTTTCTTTCCAACACAGCTCATTCGTTGTGTCGGGGGCGGGGGAGGGGGAAAGAGGAGGGCACAGACCTCGGTCTTCCTTTTCATTTTAAACCACTCAGAATTGAGACTAGCTCTTTTGGTGGCAAGGCTGGGCCTAAGGCGTCATTCCTTCCAGGGAAGGAAACGTGGTGGCCCTTCTCTCAGGAACTGGCTACTTAGGTAGATTTCCAGAAAGGGTCCCTGGACATGAGGAGCCCCTTGGTAACTGCCAAACCCAGAGCCTGACCCTTGGCTCAGAGCCCTCCCCCCCGGGAGCATCACACCAACCTCTCTGCACTAGGTATCTTCAACGGATGCCAAAGCCTACAGGCATCCGTGTAGTATGATCCCGTGCTACCCTCTGGCCCACTGCTCCTAACATCCCAGAATACTCTACATCCACAGGGACCCTTTGTCCTTCCCACTCTCGTGGGAAAACTTGCCTCCCGCTCAGAGAAGTAGATCAGCGTCTGCACGGGCTGTGGGCACAGCCAAGAGTGGCCTGCTGACCCCCGGCCTACTGTCCCAGCTCAGGGGCTCAAAGCATCTGGATCCTTTTATAGGCCGAAGGGATCTGCTCAGCAGCTAGTCTTCCAAAATGAAACCAGAAACCAGGTCTAATCATTTGAGCTTGATAAAGACTCCCCAAGTGCCCGGGGAAGCCAGGGTTGGGTCGCATAGGCAACCGGTTTCCTTTCTCCCCAGACACACGGATCGTGCGAGCAACAAAATGAAATACGCTGGCTGCACCCACTGAGTTGAGGGGTGGGGTGGGGGGCCTATCTCACGGGGGCATCGTCTGGGTAGGATAATATCAGATGTAGCAAACAAGAAAAGCAAAGTTCAAGAAACCAACATATATCAGCTTTTGGCAGAGTGCGTGCACCCCTGTTATGCGTTTGAAATAACTCTCGGTGCCAAATCGCAGCAGGCTCTCCTTGCCAGGAACCAGGAGAGGTCAAGCGAGGATCGCAAAAGAGTGCAAAGATTTGTCTTTAAAAAGCACAGTGCTGAAATCTATTTTGGTTTTGCAAAACAAGAGGCTGTCTGGGTCTCAGTCTCTCCCTCTCTCTCTCTCTCTCTCTCTCTCTCTCTCTCTCTCTCTCTCTCTCTCTCTCTCGGCATTTTCCTTCTCAATTTAAAGCTAGCATTTAAACTGAGTTTCCCACCACTAGACTCCAACCCTACCCAGGAGGGTAGAGCCTGGCATGAGAGGGGGAACTCAGCGACTGGGTACAAGGCTTAGATCCAAGACTGAATCTGGGGAAACTGTCCCCAACCTTGCAGGTTACAGTCGGCAGAGCATATCCAGCGAGCGCTGAATCTGGCATCTCAGCGCTCCTGCCCATCTCTCCAAAGCCTTCTGCAATATTCCCTGCATCTTCCTGTCCCTATATTCATGCATAACGGTGATCCCCTCAGCAATACACCCCCCCCTTCTTTGCCTGTGGGCTCATCTATGTTCCCGGATGAGCCGGGGCCTCATGGGAGCCTGGAAAGCAATGCCTGTCTCCTGAGCTCGGTATTGCAAATACTGCCCTGGGTTTCCACAGCACCCTGTGGTGTTGGAAGAGCTGCCAGGTGATCTATAACGCACTCTCCTGGAGGACCCATGAACACATAACCTGAGCACCTAGCCAGAAACACCCAGGTGTTGCCAGCAGGTTGCCTGGGTGATTACCCACTGTGTGATCCTTATCTGTGCCCATCTGTACAATGGGTCTGTCCCTGCTTGTCAAACCCCAATCACAGGGAGGAAGGAGCTGCCTCAGCAGAAGTAAAGCTTGGGTTTCAGGGCATCATCAGACAGGCAGATATTTTCCCAGGCTTAGATGAGCTGTGCAGGCAGCGAGAGCCACAGGGACCCGCTAGGACGGGAAGAGAGGCCAGCAGCGCCCAGTCCCACAATGGCCCCTTTCTCCCTTGGTTGATTGAGACAGTTGAGTGCGGAATATTTAAACAGTTGTATATTCACAGATTGCAAGACGAGAGACGATTACCTAAGGACGAGGTTTGCTGGGCGATCAATGCATAATCAGATAACTGCCCGCTCAGCAAGGCTTTACGGGAACATCAGCCACTCACACTCTAATTCCTCCTGCTAATTAAGCAGCCTGTTAATTGCTCCCGGGCCTCCAATGCCCCTGTCATTCTGCCCATAACAGCTTGCTTGACAGCAATGGTCCCTGAGCTCAGGCCCCACAAAGGACTGGAGCCCTTAATGAACCAGAGCAGCGCGGGGACCTGGTCCCATTGGCCCTGCGCCTTGCCTGTCCTGTATGCACCGCGCTCTGAGGGCCTTGGCACAGTAGGGTCAGCACCCCTCAGAGTGGACCAAGCAGGTTACAAATGACATGGCCTGCTTTGGAAGCAGCCAGTAGCCAGGCTCCAAGGGAAAGAACTCTCTCTTAACTCCTTCAAAAATAACCCGGTCTGATGGAGCTCTGCGCCGCCCGACTCACGACGCCTCTGTGCTCTGGACCGACACCCCATAGACGTTCAGAGATCACCAGCCTAGTGGCTACTCTGCCTTTGAAGGACTGAAAGTCTGCTCAGTGGCCCTGAGCAAATTTCCATGCCTCAGTTTACCCTTCATGATCTGTGGGTGACAACAAGTGCAGGATGGGCTGGGAGTAGGGCTGGGACGGAAGCCTGCTCCTTCATGGAACTGCCCTCTCCTTCCATCAGTGACAATGTTCACACAAGTCTAAGCTGTCAGGCCCAGACTCGGGCCTGGATGGTGCAGTCATCTGGGAGGGTCCAGGGGAGGTCCAGGCCTTCACAAGGAGGTATGGTTGCCGATGACGCTCACCACAGGGCTCCACTGCCCTTGGTGCTGACTAGCTCTAGCAAGTCAAAAAAAAAAAGTTCAGAGTATCAGGCAAAGTAGAAACTCAACAGAGAGGTGTTCGGCTTGCTCCGGTGGGCAGGTTTCTCCAGAGGTACAGAAACCCAGAGAGCAGAAAGGCCTGAGGACGTGGGCGAGTCAGGCCAGCAGGAGCTAGGTAGTGGGAGCTGCAACGCCGCCGTGCCCAGCCATCCCTGCCCCTACAAGCATTACCTCTTGGCATCTTCCTTAGTCCATCTTCTCCACGGGGCCTGTCCAGTTGGAGAAGGAAGCTCAGGTGGGGCACATGCTCAGTGGTACCTCAAACCAGTCTTGAGAGTGTCACAATCCCCTCTGTCCACTCTGCTAGCACTCCCTCCATGTCTAGCCATGCGCACCTGAGAGAATTCTGGGCCTCTAAACCTGAGTGGGGAGTTGGGAGTGGGGTTCTGAACTCTACGCTGGAAGGGTGTATAGGGCGGTGGCAGTGTCGATGTCACAGCCTAACTCAGAAGGGTTCAAGGCGGTGGCAGGTGGCTCTCCTCCACTCTGTTGAAGAACACATCTCTTTCCCATGGCCCCAACATTCTCGAGTGGTCCTGAGTATCCCAGCTGGGGTTATGATCTTGGCAGATGCCCAGGGATACACTCACTCCCTCAGCCACTGCCTCCCCACTGGCTCCTACAGTGACCAGGAAGGGTGCCCTGGCAGGGGACATGACCCCTGCTGAGAAAGAACCTTGGCCACAAACACTGGCCTGCAGTGCTGATTCCTTTGCGTGAGGACGCCAGGGGAACAGAGGAGAACTGATCTAAAGACTAGGGACCTCCTATCACTCCATCCCAGACCCACACGGCCACCACAGAGCCCAGACCCACACGGCCACCACAGAGGACCTCACCGTTCGCCCCATGCTGGGCCTCGGCTCAGCCGCGTAAGAGCAGGCATTAAGTGAGGGGTTGGTTTCTCCATCGGGACCTGATGGATCTCTCTCTCTCTCCCTGGCTACCTGAATCTCTGTGCCCAGCGGCGCAGAGCACCAAGCTCCCGATGCTCCTCAGGGCCCCCAGAGTCTATCTGTCTTCCTCTGGCACTTGAGTCCTGGTTTGAATTTGCAAGGCCAGGACTGGTTTTCATTCCCTGGCAGCCGCCCTTCCTAGAGCCTACAGGAAGATTCAACCTGTTCAAAGTAGGAATAAAATAAAATACAACAGCATCTCCCCACCCCCCTGTTATTAAATTAAAAATTCTAGCCAGTCAGGGAAACTCTAAATTTGATTTCCTTTCCTGGGCTGTTTTTAGCACGGGGGGCTGAGCCTGGAGGAAGGGCAACGTCCTGGTATTTGTTGAATCAAATGCTTACTTTTTTTCACTCATAGAATGACCCTTTCTTTCCCTGCAGGTACTTGAGCTTTGTTTATTCTGCCTAAACCCTACACTCTTCCACGCTGCTGCTCAGAGCTGCCAAAGGGGCCCAGGGGCGAGCCGGTCACCTTCAAGTGGCCTGTGGGCCTCTCTCGGATAGAGCTTTTTAAAGACATTGCGTCAGGCTTATGAAAAACTTAAAGACTTAAGAGGGGAAGCCGCTCGGAGCAGACGTCTGCCCTTACTGAGAAAATGGTGTCCCTGGGATGGAGCACTCTGGGGCTTTGGCCTCCCTGGACTGTTCAGGGGGACGTTATCCTGCTGGGAGAGGATGGGACCAGGGTGGCTCAAGAAAGGCCTAGAAATCGTTAGGCCTGTTTTGTTTTTCTCAACAGCAAATGAAGAGGCAGGTAGGTAGGCAGAGACTTCTGACGGGCGGTCCCAAGGGTGCCACCCTGAGGGTGCTGTACTCCTGGACCAGGATACAGCCTTCACCCGCCTGACTTCCCCAGTCCCTGTGGGCAGGAAAGAGGCTAGTGGTGCAGTGAGGCTCCTTTAATAAGATCCATACACGGGTGCACATTCAATATAAAAGATCTGGCGATAGCCCCGGCCGAGGCTCAGGCACCAGGCCCCACAAGGGCCTTTGTTCAGGGAGAGTACAGTGGGGTTCACTTTCATACCACGTGATGGTTCACTCACTACATCGTGGGGTCGCTGACGTGTGCGTGGCCTCTCCTCCCTCTCAGCTCTACCCAGGGTCACACATGCCAGTGTCCTCAGTTCTTCCAGAGAGGAGGGGTGGGTGGGTGCGTGCGTGCGTGCGTGCGTGCGTGCGTGCGTGCGTGTGTAAAGAGTCCCGCATGGACTGATAGTTGGCCAAGCAGGGTCAGGTAGTGAGCGGCCAGGGTTTGCCAACCTCAAGGGTTTCAAGGCTGCCTCTCAGCCCTGCCCGGAACTCCCTGAGCTGGCTACCTGTCTGCCCTTCGCGGGCACAGACTCACATCTGTTTCTCTGCATTTGGAAGTCTGTTCACTTTTCACTGCCACCTTTTGTCCCACACTTACTAGTTCTAGAAAGAAACTAGGATCAGCGACCATGGGGCTCTGAAGGCTTCCCTCGCCACTCACAGGAGTCCCAGCCCCTGGCTGCTCTACTCAGGGTCTGCTGGCTCCCTGCCACACTCTCCCTGCTGCACTTCATCTTAATCAAGGCTGATCTTTCCTGAGGCCAGCGGCTCAGTGCTTCCCTTCAGGGGCGACGGCTTTTGAAATAAAAATTGTCTTTAAAAAGCAAATACCGTCCTCTCCCGCCAGTACACGGCCACGCTCACAGGCAGGCTAAGCACGCTAAGCGGCCATCCTGAGCCTTGCTGCAGTGTGGAGTTCCTGGGGACCCAGCCTGTTCAGACGCGGATTTCCTAGACCTGCGGAGCCCTTGCTGCCACCGGGTCCAGCTGCCCCTGGGGGCAGACGGGCTTCTTGCAGGGCAGGCTGTCCTTGGCCTCCAATCTCTCTGCTTCCCCCCAGCCCTGCCTAAGTGCTCAGCACTAATTGCAGCGTTTTCCTGTACAACAGAAAGAAAAGAGGAGAAAACACCCACTTATGTTGTCCCAACACGAGATTCTGACACGTTAACAAGTTTATTATATCCTGTTTCTAATCTAAACACAGAAGGAGTTCTGGGCAGCAGTAGGAAGCCAGCCTCCAACGGCTCTCTCCAGGCTGGCAGCTCCCCTCCTCCTGGTCACTATGGCCAGGCCCCTACATGGCTGGGGTGCCTCCCCCAGACCCACTGGTCTCAGATAACCCCTACCCCAAGTTCACCGGTCTTTTACAACAAAATCTTCAGAAGATGTCCTGCCCTTAGAGCCCAGGGACTTCTGGCTTCTCTGCAGCTGTCTTTACCTCTCTTTCTTGGGTTTTTAGGAGGTGATAGCTGGCCCTTGGGAGTATCTAATGACAATGGGGCCAAGCTCACACTTGGAATGTTCTTTTGGCATCCAGCAGTCCATTAGGTTCATGAACAAAGGCTTCTCCTCCCCACGGGACCCCTTTGCTTCTGTCTTTGTGCCAAGCTCCTGGGCCTTATATGTCCTTTAAGCAAGGGAAGCTCGTCATCCTGCACTCTGTTTTTCTTGAAATATCAATGATGTTGTGGCAAGTAGAGGTTTCCTGAACCAGGCAGTAACCTCGACCAGGCTGAAGAGGCCCAGCCTCAACCCAAAAAAACTTCCAGCACCCAGGAGGGGTGGCTGGGACATAGGGAGAGAGACACACACGGTCTTTGTGTGACAATGTGATACAGGGGCTGCGCGGAGTCGTCCACAGATTTAGTCGGTCTCCTTAATTGCTTAGATTTCAAGCTGGCAGTGATAACGGCCAGCAGCTGGGTTGGGCCCTCGGCTTCCTGCCGTCCCCACAGAAGTGCCATGGCCACCTGTGGATCCGGGAACAACAGAGGTCAGAGTGACCATTTTCGCCTGCCTTGAGTATCCTGGCCTCAGTTTCCCTGTCCTGTGCCTGTCAGCACCTGCGATCCCTTCGAACCAAACTCCCCAGGACCAAGAGCAGAGCTCCCCTGCCTGAGCCTTAACCAGCGGTGGCTTTTGCTGTGTGGCGGGAGGAGGACCTCTGGGGGCTGCAGGGGCGTCTCTCTTTAGAGCTCCACAGATGGGCCATGTCAGCTGTGAGTGGGGACGGCACAGCATGACTGGGGGCAAGCCTTTCTCAGCCTCAGCTGCCATTTCTAAACAGCGATCTCCCGGTGTCCCTTAAAGAGAGAATCTGTCACAAGCATCTCCTTGTGTGAAAATGTACCACAGGAACAGACACTCCTGGATTCTCAGGCCTCGGGCTGTGGCTTCCTCGTGCCTGCAGACAGGTATGCTGCACCCAGTGTGCTTGCTCAGCCAAATCAGAAAACACACGCACACACACACACACATACATGCACATGCACACATACACATTTGTGCATACACACAGGCACTTGCACGCATGCACACATGCATACACGAACATGCACACATATACACACATGTGTGCATGCACAGACACATGCACACACACATACACATGCAAATGCATGCACACACATGCACATACATGCATGCACACACATGCACACAGAGATACACGAGTTCACATGCATACACACAGATACTACACATACATGTGCACACATGCACAACACACGTACACAGGCATGCACACACACATGCACACACATCATTGTCCCTGTCCTAGAAACAAGCTGCCAGAAGAGCAACCCCAGGTCCTCAATGGGATTCCCCCAGGTCCTGGGCCAAAGAAACTGCCATGAAAACACTTATCCCCACTTCCACCAGAGGCCAGGCTACAAGGGGAGGCCGAGGCCATGAGACTTGCCCTCCCCCCACCCCCACCGCCACACACAGCACATTACTTCAGGAAAATGGCTTTCCGAGCCGAGGTCTGGGGAGAGGTAATGAAGGTGACCGCAGAGGGCCAGGCCTGCAGTAGGTCACCTGTGTGGCTACACAAAGAGGCTCCACTGTGCAGGGTCAGGCTGCGGCTCTCTGCTCACACCGCACAGGGCAGGTCTCGTGCTCTCTCCACCGGAGCCTGGGAAGGGAGCCCCACTGCGGTCCAGAGGCAGCAAGGGGTTGGCTGCTCTGGAAAGAAAACAGCGAGGTCTGCCAAGCGGGGAGCCACCCACCACAGACCTGAGGTCGATGGAAGGCTCCCTGGAAGTCACTAGGCCAGTGAGTTGGCCACAACGACAGCCATGGGCATGAAGACAGCACAAGGAAAAAAGGGCAATGGTGTCAGGGCCACACTGTCCCTCAGCATCCTCAAACAGCAGCACGGGCCCCTCACTGTCCACCATGAGGCCGGTAACCCCGTGGTCCACGCTGCCTCCTGCCAGATCTCCTCTTGGCAAAATGCTCCAGAAAGTTAGAGAGTTGCTGCTGTGCTCTCTGTCGAGAGACTCTTCAACCTCTCATGCTGCCTGCCCCGCCGTGTATCTGCATATGCATACATGTGCACACACATACACGTGCGCGCACACACTTATACACGCTCATATGTATACGTGTTCACACATATGCCAGCGGTACCCCGGCCTTAGTAGGAACGCTCTGCATTCTAGATGACTTTCCTCGGTCAGGCCCTGGGTGCGGTCCCCCAGAGGAGCATCTAAGTGCGCACAGCTGTGGCAGAAGTCATGCCCTCTGCACCGTGGCGGCTAATCCATCAAAGCAGATACCTGAACCCCAGGGCTCGGGATGCAAACCCTATTGGTACTATGGAATCCAGCCTGATCCATCTATAGTGTGTATTCTCGTCAGTTCAGCTTGATCGGGGACCCAGAGAGAGGGACAAGGGGCTAGCCTTTTCCCACATACCGGACAGGGGGCTGGCCACTGGGGTCACAGCGCCTTTCCGAACGACTCTGTCTTTCTGCACTCCAGGCGGGTCTGAACAAAACTCAGGAGTGTCTGTTTTCACAGGAAGACGGTTTTGTATGTATGTCATATCTATGTGTAAGTGCATCTGTGTCTGTGCTGTATGTGTGTGTTTGTCTGTATGCATACATGTCCGTGTATGTATCTGTGTGTGTGTGTCTGTATGTGTTGTATGTGGGTATGTCTTTGTGTTTGTGTGCATCTATGTCTATATGGTTTTATATATGTTCGGGGTTTTTTTTCTGGTGGGTTTTTTTTTTTTTTTTTTTTTTTTTTTGGTTTTTCAAGACAGGGTTTCTCTGTGTAGCCTTGGCCATCCTGAACTCACTTTGTAGACCAAGCTGGCCTCGAACTCACAGCGATCCGCCTGCCTCTGCCTCCCAAGTGCTGGGATTAAAGGCGTGCGCCACCACGCCCGGCCTTATATGTGCGTTTATCTTTGTGTATATATGTATCTATCTGTGTATATGGGTATCAATGTGTGTCTGTATGTTTAGGTTGTGTGTCTATGTATGTATCCATGTATCTGTGTGTGAATGTATGTCTATGTGTGTGTATGTGTGCCTGTCTGTATCTATGTGAGCATATAGGCCTGTATTTGTGTGTATATCTGTGTAGATATGGAGAAGTGTTTATGTATGTCGTTTATTTATGTGTCTACCTATCTGCCTGTCTGTGGGTCTATGTGTGTATGATGTTTGTATTCATCATCTCTCTGAATGGCAGCTAGGAGGAGGGGCCAAGGGTCTATGTGGTCCCTGCGTGTATGTCCACATTGCGCACGTGTGTGTGAGGATCCACAGAGGCTCTTTCCGCTTAAAGTGCTTAAAGTTGGGATCTGCAGTCCCCATGGAGAGACAGCCTGGAAGTTAGACACAGGACAAGGTGGCCTAACCGTGGCTGGTCATCTCTGAGCTAGCTGTGAGCCGTCCTCAGACTCATCGGGAGGAGTCCTAGGCCCAGGCGGCTTCCTGGCCCTGGAGATGAGCTCCAGGAGCTGCTGGCCCTTCACTCAGTCTCTAGACTCACGCAGAAGCGAGCAGGAAGCAAAAGCCAGTATGGCAACCCCACAGGACAGACAGACAGACAGCATGGGAGGCATGGGCCACCTAGGCTCCAGACTCCTCCCAGGCCTGCCTCTCACTGGCTCTCCTGGGATGAGGCAGATGTCAGAGCAGAAAAATAGGTTTATTACACTTACACACACACACACACACACACACACACACACACACACACACACACACACGCACACCACACACCGGCCACCTTCCAACCACCTCTGCACAGACCCTCAAATCCCTGGTTTCAATTGGCCTGGTTCACGCACGGTCTAATCTGATTTCCTACTCTAAAGAAGCCGCGGCCATGGCCACCGGAATGTGGGGGCCGACATCCCTGGCCCCCGCCTGCCACATTTGTATTTAAAGTGGCCTTGAACCCAGGCCAGCCTAGGGCAGCTCACAGAGGCAGGGGGTGGAGGTGAAAAACCAGGAAAGAATTATGCCAGAGGATGTCAGCCTAAAAGCCATGGCCAAAGCCTTAAAGTGGAGCTGGAGAAAGGGGGAGCCCCTTGCTCTGTGGGAGACCCACAGCCCTCGACAGGATCACTCACTATACTCCAATGGGTGCTGCTGGGGGGGAACCGCTCTTGCCTGTCACCCACATCTCGAGTCCCTCTCCCCAAAACCAGTTTTCTGGAGCCCAACTCTCCTTATCCAACGTTCAAACTCCCTTTCGGAACTTTGGGAATGGCTTCCGCTGAGTCCTGTTGGGGCCAAAGGACATAAGTGCCAGTACGACAAGGCTGAAACAGTGCCTCGCTGCATTAGGAGCCACGCTGGCTGCTGGGGCTGGCCGGGGCAGGGAAGAGGTACCAGGCTCACAGTCATCAGTCAGGCAGATCCACAGAACCTGGGTGGAGGGACAAGAATTCTCCTCCCTCCTCCGCCAACCTTGTGAAGATCCTGGGTGATGTGTAGCCAGAGCCTGGGTACAGAACTGAGGCAGGTGGCAGCACAGCGTCTACAGCCAGAACGCAGGTCAGGAGCACAGGAGAAGCTGAGCCCACATCCCATGTGGGCCAGACCTAGGCTGGGGATACGGTTCTTTTTGAAGACCAAGGAAAAGGATGGAGGTGTCTCTCCTAGGTACCTGGGCTGTTACCGGTAATGTTGGTTTTCAGTTTTAGCAAGAAGGGGGCACTCCAGGGAACAAGAGGGGCATGAATTCAGGACAGCATGAGAGGCCTGAAGCACTCTGACATGGGACCAGCTCCTGCACTGTTAAGTCAGCCACCTATCCTTGCTGCCGGCCTGCTGACAATAAGAGATGAAAGGGGGTCCCCATGTCCCCTGGAGGGGAAGACCTGGTGGCACTCAGAGGAAGGATAGTAGGCTACCAAGAAAAGACTGGATACCCTATGAGCATATAAAGGGGGAGGAGGTCCCCCTCAGGCACAGTCATAGGGGAGGGGAGTAAGGGGAAAATGGGAGGGAGGGAAGAATGGGAGGATACAAGGGATGGGATAATCATTGAGATGTAACAAGAATAAATTAATAAAAAAAAAAAAAGAAAAGAAAGGGGGTCCCACAGATGACAACTCGGACCTGCATTCCACTACCCAGGGTCTGCCTTGAACTCCCTATTTTAAAGAATTCTCTGGGCTTTCTCCATGTGAGAGGCCCTGGCCACATACACTCTCTGGACTTGACTGCCCTGCCACTGCGCACAGTGTGTACTCATCCAGACCACACAACGGCATGTCCAGGCTGCCTGGGATCCCACCAGGAAGTCTCAAGTCTGCAGATCTCACACAGCCATTCCAGATGCCGCTCCGTAGGGCAGAAGGCCGTGGCGTTGGTCTCACTCCTCTAGAGAAGCCAGCAAGGAGGGGATGAGGCAGGTGGGCAGCTAGAGCAGAGATGGTTTTGAAAGACATAACCTGGAGCCTCTCACCAGCACCTAAACAGCCCTCAGCATCCTGCCGACCTGGGAGGCATCTCTGTGGGCAGGCTGTAGGCCAAGCTGACTGCCATGCCACGGCAGCTGTCAGCCTGACTTGGGGGTGGGGGCGGGGGGGGGGGGGATTCTCAGGCCTTCCAGCTCCTGGGGCCCCTGCAGGGTGCGGCTTGGGTTAGCTTACAGGAGAGGCTGCCACAGGCAGTGTGTGCACAGACTATCACTGGCCTGCCTTTTGTCTACATAAATGCTTTCAGGGGCCTGGAGCTCTCCTGCCTGATGGAGTATTGATTCTCCGAGTGCAAAGTCCAGCGTGCCGCTAGTGGGATCTGTGCAGAGCTGACACAATCCCACCATTTGTCATGTTCCCTGTCCTGCCGGGTTTGCACAGGAGCCGGGTGTTTGTTTTACCCGCCGCTTCCCAAGCCTTCCTACGGTCCTCCCTGATGGACACTAATGGGTGCCCACATTCTCACAGCTGTCCTCTCCTCCTCCTCGTCACGAGGCCTTCAATTGAGGGTCTTGAACTAACTAACGAGGGCTGGTCGTTTAGCAAGTATCCTTCTAAGCACTCTGCAGAGTGAGCCCAGTGATGCATGGTGGACGGAGGCCACAGACAAAGGCAGCAGCTCCTTCAAGACCCCACCCTGGCTAGTGCTGAACACCAAACACATCTGACTCCAAGGCCACGCTCTGCAGTTCCATGACTGAGAGCAGAACAAAGGGATGGGGGCCCCCCTCACACCTGCGGTCCCTGCCCTCGTCCCGCATCTGTAGCTCATCGTCCCAGAGTCGGCCTGCGGACTTCTCCTGGCGAGGCTGAGAGTGAGTGGTTGGTGGCGCTCAGGAGACTTGAGATCATCCGGAAAGGGACCGCCCACCTATGTACTTCAGGTGTGTCTGTGTGGTCACGTCCCCAAATACCGTTCACGTAACACAATGCAGCCCCAGGATGAGCATCTGAACACACAAGCCCCGTATTTAAAATCGGGGTGCCCTGGCCCACTGAAACGTTAGGGATGAAAAAAGGTGGAACACAAGCTCGGCCGGCAAGAAACGGGATCGTGGTGACAGCATCCAGCAAGTGAAGCCTTGGATGCTGCCCAGCCCCGTGGGCTGAGCGCCTGCCTAGCTCTAAGGATCTTAATCCTCCTAACCTCTACCCACATCTGCTCCATCTCCCCGGACACGCTGACTAAACTCTAGCTGTGCGCCATCTCCGGTCACCTTCAAGGCTTGGACCCTGGGTTGGAGGGCCATGATGTTTTCACACCTATCCCTTTATTAGTCTGCGGCAGAACCAGGAAGCCGGGCTGCTTGTGGTCAGAGAACGCAGGGCACCCAATGATCAGCCCAGGCGACTCTAATTATGGACCCTGACAGTGTCACATGGGTTTGTCAATAAACGTGTGACCTCAGCGTTACCTAGCAGCTGCCCATAGCAGGGAGTCCTCAAAACATCCCCGCCCCCCAACATCCACCCAAGGCCCTGACTCTAGAAGTGTGACTGTGCAAAACGGAGTGGGAAGCGTTGGCCAGTGGGCTTTGCAGGCCAGCCCACAGAAGCACTCCTTTCTCACGTAGCCTTGGTCTAAACTACAGGCTGCCAAAGCTGTTGGTAGCAAAAATAAATATCCAAGCGAAGTCCAGTAGGCCAGGCCTGGAGCAGAAGGTCATTGGTTTGCGCCTCCAGAGCACGCCTCACCTCGTGCATTTTTAAGTGAGCGGCACTCAGTCTTCAGAGTTAGTGTACACACAGGCTGGGGGCAGGGGGCTTTAGTGACACGGCATTTTACAGAAACTTTAAAAACACCAATCACACACAAGGCAGAGAAGCAAATGGCAAGGCAGGAGGCTGGTCCCTGAGACACACGGGGCGGGGGGTGGGGGGGTGCTCAGTGCACAATTTTCAACATTTCTTACAAGCGGGAACTTGGAGACAAAGACGGATCGTGCTTTATTCCATGTCTCCGCCCTTTGTCACCAGGGGAGAGACACAGCCCTTCCCAAGGTCTCCATCCAACTTCTCCCTCACTAGGACTTTGTGATTCCGCCATCTAAATCCACCCCCCCCCCCAAAAAAAAAAAACAGGGAAGGCCAGTTAGCGAGCAGGGATGTGGGCTGGAGTTTGATGCCGGTCTTTACTACTTCCTACCTAGATAAGATCTTAATCACAGCCCCCAAATTATCTGGGCTGACATTTATCAACGCCCGTCCTCCACGCCGCCCGCGCTGGGCCATCGGCCTTTCTTCCTGGCCTCCCTCTCAATGGAAGTTAATTCCGAGTACATGATTTATCTTGCTGGGGAGCAGCTCCGAGGCGGCCCACCTTTTCAAAGGGCGGGCCGGGAGTGAATTATAGCCGCGCTGTCCAGTGATTGGGTTCCGCGGGGACGCAGAATAGGCAGCAGTGTGTCGCCTGATGGGATGCTGGGCCTTTTCAGCCCGTGAAGAAAAAAGATTAGGCCTCTGACGGCGGGGCTGACAGGCGAGCTTGGGGCAGCAGACAAAAGGCCGTACCTGAAAGCCCGGACGAGCCCCTGCCCTGAGGGGGTGTGCACACTGCCCTGACAGGCTGCGGCTGCATGTGCCCCATGCCCCCACCTTTCTTTTCTCTCTTCTACTCCTGCCCTTCTCATCTCCCCTCTGCTCCCCTTCTTTCTTCTCCCCTCCTTCCTCCTCCTCCTCCTTTCCCCTCCTCTCTTTGCACCCTCCTCCCCTCCCTCCTCCTCCTCTCCTAGTCTCTTACCCTCCCCATCCTTTCTCCCTCCCTCCTCCCATACTCTCTTCCCTCCTCCCTCCCTCCCTCCCTCCCTTCCCACAGCAGTCCTCGCACACCAGGGTCCCTCACAGTGCCCTGCCTGGCTCTTAGCCTTTCCACAAGAATCCTGCCTCTGTGTGGATCCCTCCCCTCCACAGCCTCGCCCTCGGAAAGAGGGAGAATCCTGCCCATCACGCCACCCTCTCCCTCCCCAGCACAGAGAACACACAGAGGCCTGTGAAGACCTTCCCCCACCCAGGGGGGGTGGGGTTGGGGGGTGTGGGGGGCAAAGGGCAAAGTCTTCCCTCCTCTCTGCTGTTCCCAGGGGACTTGGCAGGCAGGCTGGGAGTGTGGGCACAGGGACCAGCTTGGGACACTGGGGCCCATAGCTGAGGCTGGGAATAGAGGGGAGTCCAGATGGCTCCCCAAGACTGTCCAGACCCTTGTAACTGAGCCAAGGCAGAACCTCCCCCTCCACGCCCGTCATTGCGCGCGCCCCCTGGACTCCACCGGGGAAACCCCACTCAGCTTCCCGCAGCCCTTCCTCGTGCTCCAAGCCAGGAGCCCACGCTCACCATCTCACTCAGGTTGGGTCAGGCGCAGGCCTCCTGCCCTTGGCATGCCTAGCCTCGCTGAAGACAAGAATGCAGCAACTGTTCCCATCAACACAGCCAATGCTCTGTCTCCACGCGTGTGCTCCCTGCCTCCCCCCCCTCCCGCATCCCCAGCTCATCCAGCGAGGCTCTGGCTCCCACGGCTGCCTTATCCAGTACCACAGGGACCGCACAGGTCAGAGACGTCAGCCAGGGGAAGAATGTGTCTGTCACATCAGGCTTGTCCGTGTGAACATCTGGGAAACGATAACCACTAAAACAAAATGGTCCTTTCAGGATTAAGAGTCCAGGACGGATGGACGGGTGAGGCCTGACAGCCGGAGGCAATGTGGGGTGGGGATAGGGGGGAGTTGGGGGGGGACCTTTCCTGAGGCCCTCTGGGCCTGGCCCCAGTACCAGCATGGACTATAGGAAGAGGACGCAGGTGCGGGACCTCACTTCGGCTGTCTGCAGGGAGCCAGTGTCTATAGCCGCTCTCCGCCCAACTGTCCTGAAGCGATGCCCTGTTCCCTGAGGCTGCCCAAGCTCTCTGAAGCCTTTGGGATGCAGACGAAGGGCAGAATTGTCTGGGCCCAGAGGATGGAGTCCATGAGCCTCGGGAACTGCAGACGTGAATGTTCCCTCCATGCACAGGCAATGGGGATAGAAAAGGCCGAAGACTGGGGGGACAGGGTGTCTTTGATCCCACCCCCTCCCACTTCCCAGGATGTCTGAAGACTCCAGCTGAGTCGGCTCTATGTGTGGAGCCCTCATGTGGCGAGCAGGCCACAGCCTAGAGAGCCCCTTTACCCACAAATAACAAGACAAGCAAATGATGACTGCTTCCTGTCCGTGGGGTGGAGGAGCGAGAAATGACCTGAGCCCCTACTGGCCCCAACCACAGAATGATGGGTTTAATCTTCAGTAAGGATGAGAGGGGGACCCCTGATGCTACCTCCATCCAGGGGGAGGCTGCTCACTGAGGACCACCTTACCAGAATCACCCCTCTGCCCGATGGAAGCAATACCTCACTAGGCCTCTGCGAGCACTAAGTACCAGACCACCTTTACTTAAAGCCAGCCAATCTCTGGGTGCTCTCTGGAGAGAACTTAATACGTATCTTTTCATGGAGCTGCTCTGAGCCACACATGAGGAAGAAGGCAGAGCCAGTGTCCTTGGTGGTATGGGATGGCCTGGCTCCCTCACCAATGGTGAACTCACACTGACAACGAACAGAAGTTGGAATCTGTGGCTTTGGTCCAGCCGAAGATGCTGGCACCCTGTCCATCTGTAGAAACACCAAGGAGAGAAGTACTCCTATGGTTGGGAAAATCCTCACTACCAGAGACCAGTTAGCCCCTCACCTGGCCAGGGCATCACACGGAAAGCACCTGGGTTTTCTGTTTGGTTGGTTGGTTGGTTGGTTGGTTGGTTGTTTTGACAGGACTGTCTGGAAGAATCCGTGCTGGAGATGCAAGGGTTGCTGACTGTCTCAAGTCCATGGGGCCTAAGCATTCGGCTGGTGTCTCCATTCTCTGTCCCCAGGTTTACAATGACACTGAACTGCCCTGGGGCCCAAGCCTGCGCTGACGACACTGTGACTTCCAGATTAGTGACTAGAGACCCTGGCTGTGTGCTGCCCTGAATTCAAGCCATGAGCAACAGCAACACCACAGTCTCTCAGGACCCCTGTCCACTCCCAGGACGGATATGAGCATGTGACCCGGATTTGAACACCCATCAGCGTGCTTGTTACTGGTATGTGGTATTCGCTCTAACAGTTGGGCTAGATCCTGACCCTATGCCACATACAAATTCACAGACAGGCAGGTCTCAACCTCACCCCAAATGCTCAGATTCCAAGTAGAAGGGTATAAGAACTTGAAAGCCGGGCGTGGTGGCACACGCCTTTAATCCCAGCACTTGGGAGGCAGAGGTAGGTGGATTGCTGTGAGTTCGAGGCCAGCCTGGTCTACAAAGTGAGTCCAGGACAGCCAAGGCTACATAGAGAAACCCTGTCTCGAAAAACAAACAAACAAACAAACAAAGAACTTGAATTACAGAAGAGTCAAAACTTCAAAACTCAGAGCGAGCGGGAATGCCGGCCACCATGTACTTGCTGTGACCGTGCCTCCCAGGCCACAAAATCAGAATGTTAAAAGCCCCCAACTCACAGGTCTGTCTCAGTCAGGAAAGGAATGGCGTAGCTCATTCTCAGCTTCTTGTCACAAGCCCACAGTGCAGCTGCCCCCCAACCATCTGATCCCCTCTCGGACAGGAGCCTCAGATTTTTCTCAAGTTGACCTGTACTCTATGTGGGTCACCCAAGACAGCCCAGCACCAGGCTGGACATGCAGTGGTCACTGTGAGGGGGAACTTGGCAGATGCTAGCTGAGTAAGACCAAACCTTGGCTGCGTTGAAGGAGGAACCAAAGCCTAGGCCCAGGGGCAGGCACCCTGGGGGGGCGGGGGTGGCCCACACTTGGCCAGCAGAGTTCTCAGGGATCATGTGTCTCCCTAACAAGGGAAGGTGGTGCCAAGGTGTTAGTCCGGCAGGAAGGACAATAGTAGCCTAGAATCTACAGAGAATGCTTTCCATAATTACTGTGTTACCCTCACAGGCTCACCACAAACACTGCCTCAGGGAAATAGGCTGAGACCAGAGAAGTTAACCACCAGGTGTGTTGCGAAGAGGCTGCTGTCAGGGAGATCTGTGGGCTCCCTGCCGAGCATTAAATGATATATACTTAAGAGATTGCTCTATTTACAGTAGAATTAGCCTGTGTGGACTGACACCAAGGATCCGCTGGCTTCCAGACCCTGAGCCCTGCTAATCCTTCCTTAAGCCCCATACGCTAAGCCACCTGGGTGCAGAATCATCCAGGCTCCTTGGGGCCAGGCTGCTCTGGGTAGGAGCCACAGGCCCCATGGCTGCATGCAGGCCAAGCCATCTGCAACCCACCAGACTGGTCCCCAAGACCAGCAGGCTGAGACACCAGCAGGGCAAAGCTCTTGTACACAGGGCAGTTAGAGGTCACCCTCCACAGCTCTGAGTGCTAGAAACCATGGCCCTTCTGAGACCCTGGGTCCTCCTCTGCGGTCAAAGTAACAGAAGACACCAACACCCAGTGCCACCCACTGCCCTCAGCCCGAGGGAGTGTAAGGAGGGCTACGCTGGAGGGGATAAGCGGCAATGGGGCTGTACCCGTCCAACAGGAAGTAGCACCTGTTGGACCAGAGCTGGCCTATTATATGCCTGCTGTCCACCTGTGGAGGCAGGAGTGGGCAGCACTGCCTCTCTGATGCCCACTTGGGCCCCCGCGGCTCAGCAAAAATGGCCCCTTCCTGGGTCAGTCCAGCCATACACTGGAATTCAGGAATAATAAGAAGAAGATGCCTCAACACATCCGCCAGCACTTCCTGCCCTCCCATAGCACCCCAGCCTCTGCCCCTTCCCTGCACCCCAAGGGCTAGCAGGAGACCCACGTGTTTCACCCAACAAAAAGAACTTGGCTCAGGTCCCTCTCTTGCTGAAGACCATTTCTCCCCTAACACCTGGAGCAAAGCAGCTCTGCCTTGTACAGACCACAGGCGCCCCCATTCTGAGCCTCGCCCTCCATCTCCTCCTGCCCTCACTGACGGCCAGCCTCCGGGCTTCTGGAGACACCAAGCTCTCAGTGACCTCAAGGCTGCATGGCCTCTACTCTCTGCCACACCGGCGGCTCCTGCCTTTTCTACCCTGTGCCCTTTCTTCCGGGATCCAGACAGAATAATCCCTTGCCCCAGCTTATCTGAAGAGCCAAGCTCTTGTCTGCGCAAACACGGCCTGCCTCCCACACAGAAGAGGCTGCAGGCCTGGTCTCCCCAGAGGATGAGCCCTCTGCTACCCTGGCTTACCCAGCATGGCTGCATCGGATGTGCTAAATGTGGAAAGAGATTCACGGAGGGTGGGGTGGGAGGAGCAAGAGGGGTAATACTTCTTAGCAGTGGGTCCAGCACCCAGAGGGACTGTCACAGAAAACTGGCAGAGAGATAGTGACTTCCTGGGACTAGAGGCTCGGTAGACCTCGTGGGTCCTGCTGTATTCTTACACCATCAGGATGCGGTCAAAGTGATTTCCAGGGTCACTAAGTATGACTGGCAGAGGTTTTTGGTGCTGTGTTGCCCTGTGGACTGACATTGCCACCCTGGGCATCTCCTGGGGACCTGTTCCTCTATGAGGAAGAGAAGAGGAAGGACACTGTAAACAGAAGTGGCCTCCTCAGGCTCCTTTCTCAGGGACCTGAAGCCAGGCTCCGGAGCGGCTAATTAGCATGCTGTTTGGGCCTGAGTTAGGAATGTAATTACTGTTGGAGGCAGAGCCCGCCCAAGGAATGCATTCTGAAGGTTACCATAGGAATCCGAGGGCCTATTCATCCTTGCAACACTAATCACAGTCATAAGGAAGGGATTGGGGACAGGCTGTAGGTTAACATCTGATGAGATGCCCCGGAACAAAGCCCCCGGCACTTGCTCCTTAACCCTTTGGGGTCCAGAGTGATGACTGTCTAAAGGTCTCCTTGGTCAGGTCCAAGAACCAGGCTCACCCCTGCGCTTCCTCCGCTGTGTACGGGGGAGAGAATGGGGCCCTGACCTCTGAGGACTCGTTACCGAAAGGAATGCAAGAACAGGCTAGCTGGCTCTTGACCTTAAGGTTCGGGCCTGAGTCCTTCAGTAGTCTGATGGGCAGCAGAGGGCCCTCCCCTTAGGGAAGCGTCGGCTTCCTTTGCTTGTGAGAGGGCTGGCTCTCTGGGGATGGCCCTAAATTTCTCCTACCTCCCCGGAGTTCTTAACTGGACCCCTCAGATGACACTGCTCTGTCCTGTCCCCTGACTGCGAGGGCCCATGTCACCCAACATGTGTCCTCTCCTCTGGGTGATCATTCATGCTTCATCCATGTGTTCAGCACACGTGTTGAGTACCAACTGACCAGAAGCTGCTGGAAGCTGGAAGGAACAAGAAAACCATCCTTGCCCCTCAGGGGTCACAGCCCTTTGGTGACAATGACCGACAGCTTAGAAGTATCCAGCTAGAAACAGGATAGGGCATGTCAGAGGGGGACTGTGGGTCCTGACTACAGATGGCTTCATTAGGGTGTGGAAGCCAGGATGCTCTGCTAGGAGGCAGGGGAGCTGGGGCACGGAGTCAAAGGGTTCCCCCCCCCCACCCCCGCAAGGAGGACTGAGCTCCCAGGAACTTTGAGCGGTGGATCTCAGCCCCTTCACTTGGGTGGGCTTCCTGATTTCTTGCCCTCAGTGGGCTTAGGGCTGCATAAGGGCCACCTTGAATCTTTTTAGTCTCTAGAGCAGGCCCGAGGGGCACTGCCTGCTGGAGAGGTCTGTATTGTCCTAAAACTCTGTCTCACCCTGGAGAGAGGCACCCAGGGATGGTACACACAGGAACACTTGCAGTGTGCGCTCCTATGTGAGGCACTTGGCTTCTCTTCCAGGACCTTCCAGAACCTTCCAGCAAGGACAGCAGCTCCTGGCTACCTCTACCCAGCCTTCTTTCCTTTAGTTCTGCCTCCCTGGTCCCCACAATGCCACTTGTTAGCCAGAGTCTTGAAAAGAGTGGCAGGGTAGAGTACACACTTAACACCCCAAGCCACTCTGCTCTCTGCAGACCTTGGGGGACCTGCCTCAGTGGGAATCGCCATTCAGTGGTGGCCTAACTGTGTGATCAACACCAGGCCAGGAGCAGGGAGGAAGGAAATTTGTTTGTGAATTTTGCCCTTTGTTATGGAAAGCCGCTGGGTTTTAAAAAATTGTAAAGGTTTGAACTGTTAACTCCCAGGGTAGTCCCGCCCAATGGATGGTGAAGTTGTGGATGTGTTTATTTCTTTAAAAAAAAAAAAAATACAGAATTGCTGTTAAGTAGCCGTATGCAAATTTCCTGGGGCCTGTTGATTCCATTCCCTTGAAATCTTATTGAAAAGGATCAACCCCACAAAATGGGGAAAATTGTGCACTCCAGAGCAGCCCTGATTTCCTCAGACGCTTCCAGGCTGCAGGCCTCTCTTTGAAATCGGCTGGCTCCTTTCAGGAAATTGTGGGGGTTGACTACAGCTTCCAACCCTGCACCCCCATTCCTGGGATGCTCAGATGACCCAGGCTCCCACAGGTGTTCCACATTGTCCCTCCAGGCCCCTTGCCAGTGATTTTGGGGCAGAAGTCATGAGAGTCATGAAGAGGGAGGGTGGGGTGGCTGAATCATGTTCCCCAAAATTCCTGTGTTGAAGCTGTAACCCTCTTCAGTATCCACATAAATGACTATCGATTACATTAAAATTGATCTTTAGGTGGCCAAGGTCTAGTGTTTTTTTGTTTTGTTTTTTTTTATAAGAACAGAAGCTGAGGCCACAGACACACAGGATGACCGCCACAGGGCACAGGGCAGCAGCTATGAGCCAGGCACACAGGACAACTGTCAGGACACACAGGGTACCAGCTATAAGCCAAGCACACAGGATAACTGTCATAGGACCCAGGACATCAGCTATAAGCCTAGCAGAGTAGTCTCAGGAGAGACAGCCCACCATATCTTAATCCTGGACTTCATCCTCCAGGACTTGAGACTATAGCTCCCTAAGATTTGATGCCCAGCTATGAATATGAAAGGCAGAGACCCCCAATCATCTCACCACAGCCTAGGAGGCACAGAATTCCTTTCGGCACTTCCACCCCACCTGAAGATGCCTGGCGCCTTCAGTTTCGCTTGGAGGATGGCAAAAGTAAGTGTGTTTGGATACATTCAATCACTGCTGTCTGCTGAGAAGCAGGGAGATGTGCAAAGCAGAGGGGCTAGAAGCCAGACAGACAGAGTTCCTGACCCTTGAGAGCAGTAGTTCTCAACCTTCTTAATGCTGTGGCCTTTTGATACGGTTTCTCTGTATCAAATGTAAAAGTCACCCCCAAATGTAAAAGTGTTTTTGTTGCTACTTCGTAACTGTAACTTTGCTACTGTTATGAACCATAAGGCAAACATCTGCCTTTTCTGATGTTCTCAGGCCATCCCTGTGTGAAAGGGTGGTTTGACCCTGAAGAGGTTGGGACCCACAGGTTGAGGACGCCCTGCTCTAGAGTCTTCCAGGATCCCAGTGTGGGCCCTGCCCTTGGGTCTTATCCTCAGTAAGCTCTGCTTCTACCTTGGTCATGCTCAGAGACCAGGAACAGCCCAACCCTCCTCTTTGAAAGCATGGTGGATCCTCCCAAAGGACAAGTAGCAGAGGCACCGTCTTAGCTAGACGCCTTCATCCCATGGCAAGGGAAAGTGCCACATACACACAGAACAGAGAAAGCTGAAATCTGCCTTGTATCCAAACCCAGTGTTGGGCAGAGGGTTCCTGAATGCTGGTCAGGGCTCAGGATGGTCCTGGAGGGCTAGCAGATAGCTCCTCCACCACTGCACATCCGGGAAGTCCCTTCCAGGACAGTCTCTGTTCCCTCGGCTTCCTTTTGTGGGCATCTGTCCATCCTGGGGACTCTGTGTCTAGGTGGGCTGGGCTGCACCTCCCCCAAGAACACAGAGTGAACAGTTAAATGCAGCTAAGACTCACTTCACTCTTTCCCTGCTGGCCTTGCCTTGTGACACCTGAGTACATATGCATCCTGGACTCACTGTCCACCTGTGTTCTCTGACTGTGACGTGGGTCCTGGAAGTATTGGGGGGGGGGGAACTACTGAGGCTCTGGTGGAGCTGGGGGTCTGCCCCAATTTCTGCCTTTGACTTCTCTGTGAGATGGGTTTCTATTTAAAATTTGTCCCATTGTGCCAAGTCCTGGAAACCCACCAGACACTCCTCCATCCTCCCTTGAAGCACAGATCAGGGTTGCCCTGCCTGGCCAGCAGAGAGGTGCCCAGCCTACAGTGCCACTGCTGGGTTTGGCCAGGCTGTGGGAGACTGGAGGGGGGAGCATGAGGCAGTTTTCCAAGCTTTGCTCCCAAAACTGATGCCATCCCACAAAGAACGCTCCAGATCTTGCCTGTTGAGCTGGGCTAGCTCTCTTCAACTTAAAGCCTTCTCACTGTCCCTCACTCACAGCCCTTTGGGGGGCACAGCTTTTGATTCCATGTGCCTGCAGCAGATAGCCCCCCCCCCACATGGGCTCTAGGCTCCTCCGTGTGAGTTACTTGGGGCCCATAGATGATGGATAGACTCAAATGAAGCCATCTTTTTCTGCCAGCTGCTAGCCTTGGCTTTCCCCCGACGATGGACAGCCGCTGCTCCCCCAGCCGATTTGGAAGGTGCCTGGACATCCACTCGGCCTTGTGGTGCGGGCCGCCCCATTCAGCACAGATAAGCCCTTTAGAATCAAGGGGGGAATTTAATTCAGTGCCTGAGTGACAGCACGAAGATTTATCCCCTGGCCAGACAATACAGCCCTGGGGCTTTAATCTCACCCAGACAATGCGCGGCTTCGAGGCCCTCATCGGCGGCTTTCCCACGATGGCTGCTGATTAGCGGAGGTGCGCGTTGGATGGAAGCCACTATCTCTCAAGGAAGTGTTTGCTCCTCCGCCCAGGGCTGTGGGGTGGAGAGGGCCGAGCTATCTCAGCTCAGCACATCAAGGGCACAGCAAGATGGTCCCCTGTGCCCCACAAGGTGCCAGCCACGGACGAGCCATGTCCCTCAACTCCAACTGCTTCAGAGGTCACCTGCCCCGCCCCTGGCGTGAGGTCAGAAGGTCAGGCAGGTGACTCAGTATCTTGGCAAAGCTTGATACTAACCCCTCCACTCTCCACTCCGCCCTCTATGGGTGACAGGAAGAGGCCTTGGTCTTCACCTCCTTGAGGAAATGTCCAGCGAAGTCTCTGTGACCTCTGTCACCTCTCCCCTTCAGGACCACAGTGATTCTTCCCTCTCCATCTTCCACAGCCCATGGCCTCTTCAGGCAAGGAGGCCTGGATGCACAGAGTCTACCATGGATGCTGAAGAAAAACCAATCAGCCCTCCACAGAAGGATGTTCATGCATCTTTCCAGCCCAGAAATGTCGCACGTGAGTGAGAGAGAAAGAGAGACGTCTTATCCCTTGGCAGCGAAAGGGGCTCTGGGAGGATGGAACGAGGTGGGGAGACAATTCTGAGGGTCCCTCAGGGAAATCTAGCCTGGGTCTCCAAGGCTACATGACCACTCAGCACCACTGTGGAGGACCTGTCCCCGGAAGAGGAGTGGCAGCTGGTCTACAATGTACAGTGTACAGTGTACACTGTCTGCTAATTTTTCTAGAAATGAGTATGAAGAGTGGATAGGAATCATTCCCACTGCTGGTGCCACGCAGTTTCCACTCGGAGTTGGGGGTCTCTGGTGCATTTTCCTCATTTGGTACTCCTCAGCAGGACCCTGGACACCAGCTCTCCTTGGCCATATGGCTGCAGCCCACAGCCTCTGGCAGCCTTTGGATCTTCCAGATCCAGCCTCTAGAGATCGCCCTCCTCCCTCATCTCCTTCATCCTGCAAGGCTTCTGCACACTGCGCCAACACGGGGCCCTGAAACATGCTCTGCAGAGGACGGTCTCTGAGCCCCGTAGTCTACTGCTACTCCCAGCTGGCTCAGCTCAAGGATGCTGCTGTGTCCCCAAACCCTGGAAAGCCTACCTCCTGGGTTCAGCTCTGACAAGATTCTTCGCAACCTTGTCTCTGAGCAGAAGTCAGCTCTGGAGATGGTTGGAAGGACCTCATTTCATACCCAGATACGCTAGGACTTGATGTTACCTTTCAGGGGCAAGTTGTAGGGTCCAGACCATTCCTGTGCACATCAAAACAGGGTCGTCAGCTGCCCACAGCACTGGGAGGACCCAGGCCTACACCAACCACCACCCTGCGGGATAGGAGAGGTCGAGTTTGAGACCGCTCCACTCTGCCCTGTATGGATGACGGGAAGAGGCCTAGCTGCCATATAGGAAGGCGTTCAAGTCTAAAATCTAAACCACGAAAGAGGGTCAAAATGCAGAGTGTGGGTTTCATTTGGTGAGCACGTATTTCAGAGAAAATGGGGGATCTGTTCTTTTTTAAAATCTTCCCGTGTGTGTCACGCGTGCCTGTATGCTATGAGGATATCTAACAGCACCCTCAGGTCTCGGGCCTCAATTTCCACCTTGCTGCATTCTCCCAGCTTCTGGGGGCTCCCTTGTCTCCCCCACACCTGTGCTTCAGCACCTGGCCTTCCAGTGGGTTCTAAGGACCCGAACTCAGAACCTCAGGCCTGTGTGGCAAGTGCTTTACTCACTGAGCTATTTCCCCATCTCAGAATTTCTTCCTTTGAAAGGATGTTTACGAACTAAAGAAACTTGTCTAGGGAAACAGTGGTTGGTGTGCCGCTCAGGACCCTGGCAAGCTCCAGACCACTGCCTGACAACGCTGAGGGTCCATCTTGCTGTCATTCTTACAAAGTTCCTCCAGGCTGGGGCTCAGGCTCCTGTCGGCTCTCTGCTCCCACCACAGTCTTCCCTCCACTGGGACAGCCAGGCCTCCTTCGTGCTGTCCACTCCTGAGGCTACGGACTTGACTCGAATCTTGGATCTATGCAGATCATCTCGCAGTGATGCACAGCCTTACTTGTAGCCTATCCCATGAGGTATGGTGGCCAAGCAGGGTACGTGTAGCTTCTGCCCACAAGGCTGTCCAGACCTAGTGAGCTACTGTGTTGACCCAGGGCCACATCTTGATTGCCTAAGAGGCAAGAAGAGCTCTCCACACTGCTAGCTCCAGAAATTTAAGCCAGACCTGCCTGGAATGCCGCTGCAAAGACGCCTGAAGGCCAAACGCAGGTGTCCACCCATCCCACTTCCAGAGAACTGACGCAGACTGATGCCAAGTCACAGACTGGGTAGAAGTGTCCTGTTCAGGTTCCTACCCTCCAGCCAGAGAGTAAGGCCAAAGGCCCCAGGCCTCTTTCCACACAACGTATATGAACACGACACAGTCTAAGCCTGAGGGTGAGAATAAGAGCAACAGCTGACTACACCCCCAAGAAAACAACTGGAGACAAGAGATGGCAGGAACCAGAAAGGCCAGGACTGCCCAGGCTGATGATCGAAAGGGCAAAGGGGGGTACCTCTAGGTGAGCCCCTCTGCCTGGACTGAGGCTGTATCCAGGTTGCCCAGAGTTCTCAATTAAAAATGGGGTAGGAAAAGCACCCACAGGGCAACACTGGACAGCCACAGGGCCACTGGTCCCTCGGAGGGCAGAGCTTGGCACAGCAAGCATCCTGAAGTCTGACAGCCCAGGAGAACCTCCCTCCCAAGAGCCACATTACTGGACTAGCCGGCTGTAATTGTTGGGGTCCTCAAGCAAGCGGCCTTTTGCCTGTTCCTGTCTCCATTTGTACTCTGCGGAGTATAGTAGTCACCTGATGATAAGGTAAAGGTTAGAAGACAGGGGCCCGGGCCTGACACTCCTCCGTCACAATGCCTAGTTCCTCTTGTTTGGAGAGTAGTAAGAAGATTTTCTTCCTTTCCTAGATTTCTTTTTTTAAAAATGCTTTACGTGTTTGTGGGTTTGTCTGCATGTATGTATGCGTAGCATTGCGCAATGCCCAAGAAGACCAGGAGAGGGCGCGTGATCCTCTGGGACTGGAGCTATGGGTTGCTGTAGCTGCCATGTGGGTCAAACCCCAGCCCTCTGCAAGAGCAGCAAATACTCCAAATTGCTGAGCTCTCCAGCCCCTGAGTCAGCTCTAGTACTGCACATCTTGAACCCCAGCACTCAAAGAGGCAGAGGCAGGTGAACCATTGTCAATTTGAAGCCATGCTGGTCTACGCAGAGGTTCCAGGCCAGCCAGGGCTACATAGGGAGACCCTCTACGCAGACTCTTTAAAAAAAAAATCAACATCAACTGAACCCCATTTCCTACGAATCTATCTGGGATGCAGGAGTGACATGGCCCTGAGCTCTTCCTGAATCTGGCGGCAGGTCTCTGTATAAGGATGTGGAAAGGTCTTAAGTTGGAGGAACTTAGGACGTCTCAGGGCATCACAAATAACCAAGGAACAGAGCCACAGCGGAAGCAGTATTGATGCTCACGACATGCTAACCCATTCACGGGGACCCAGTGTCAGACAAATAGCTCTAGGGCGTATAGTGCCACCCCAGGCCCTGCTGCCCATGAGGCTGTCTATTGAAGAAACTGAATCCTGGTAGCTTTAGATCTGTCTCCTTGTGTCGCCTGAACAGCCCTGTGGTGTGGTGGTGGTCGGGGCAGCATTACCTACTTTTTCAAGGCATTTCGAGAGCTCTGGGGACCCAGGGCTCTACAGTGGGCAGGCCAGGCTACATCTAGATGTCTCTGGGTCCATACAGCGACAGCCTCTGTGAGTTGCCTTCTTCTGGATCCATCACTCCATGGGACAAGGAAAGTTTCAAGAAATCCCACTTCTGGATTCACACTGCATGTGGCTTTGACTCTTTCTCAAGCAGCTGCACGCATGTATCTCCTGGCATGTTGGGTGTGCCAGTTGGGGCTCACAGCAAGGTGCTGAGCCTCCATGCTCATCAAAGGGCCAGGCGGTTCCTTCTCTGTCCCTTCACCATTCAAACATGCACCTGCTAAACACTCTCTGCCCAGTTCTAGGTGGGAAGGTGACAGTGCCACCATGGAAGGAATGTAGTACCTCCCTTCAAGTCACCCAGCTAGTTAAGCCAAGACACAGGGACTAGCATGAGGTCCAGCACCGGCCACTCTCAGCAGAGTGTGCAGAGACCAGGAGTGTGAGTGAGGGGGTGGTCAGCTCTGGTGGTCTCAGGAAAGGGCTCTGAGACCAGCTGATACTTTGTATCTTTAGGGTACTTTGTATTTTAGGATAGTTTGCATCTTTAGGATACTTTGTATCTTTAGGTTTGTGTCTTTAGGATACTTTGAATCTTCAGGATACTTTGTATCTTTAGGAGTCTGGCTATCTTGAGGCTTCAGAAGTTTGTTTTCCTTCTTTAGAAAATAAGATACCTTTTACAAGGCAAGGTGTCAATATGGGCACCCACTCTGGGCAGGTACCTCCCTTCTGTGGTTCTGCCACGGAAATCAATGGGAAAGCCAGACCCTTCAGCATCTTTCTAGCCACCTGGATAGCCATTCATGCCCGATAATGTAACAGCTCTGCCCTCTGAGGGGAGGAACATGGGAAGGAGTTGGAAGGAGGTAAGGCCCCGGCCCAGACGCATCAGGTATTTCTGGGAGCCCTGGGTAGGCAAGAATAGTAGCTTTGCCCAAAAGATAAAAGCCCCAAGCACAGCAGCTGTACAGCCAACCTGAGCCATCTCATAGTGACACTGGCCCTGAAGAGACCCATGGAGCTGAGGGTAGGCAAGGCAGGCCTGGAAAGGTCCATCTGTCTCTACAGTCATGCAGATGTTTGGGACCTGAATCCAGCAAAGTGTCACCAAAGCCACCCATAATGTCTTACTTAGGCTCAGAGGCTGCTCACCACCAACAGCAAAGGCCAGCTTGACTCAGGGCACAGTCAGCTCTCAACATGGTTGCATCTAGGCCTACAGAGCCCCACCCCACACTGAAAGGCCCCTGAGTTCCAGCTTAGTGCAAGAGCAGGCAGGGGGCGATAGATTCGGAAGTCAATAACCCCTTGGAGGCACAGCAGGCTCTGCCCAAGGGGAGCACAGGCAAGAACAGACATGGCTGCCTATCTACTCCTGATGCTGCCACTAAGAATGGCTCATTGACAGTGGCCCAGAGCTCATTAGGGTATCTCTGGGCCTTGAACATGTGGCCTCCACAGCCCCATCAGGTGCATATCATCCACTCAGAAAGGTTAGGAACTTATGCCCATGGTCATATAACCAGTGAGGAGCCCAAAGCACCGAAAACTTTTCTTATGTTGAGCCTCAATGTTCGCCCTTGGCTTATGACAAGAATCTCCAGTCCTGCTCCTGGCCTCTTGTGACCCCAGCAACTCAGGCAGGAATTCTCTGAATGACTCTTCTTTACCTGAGAATGGGTCTACTTTTGACCTCAGATCCAAATGTGATTGCCAAGGGACACACACATCCTAAGGATACACTGCAGATGAAGATAATCTCCCTGGCGCCCAGAAAGTACACTCTTGGAAGGAAGATTTCACAGGAACAAAGGTCATACAGACAAATGTACACATATACACACACATATACATATATACATACATACATACTACATACATTCACATGTACACATAACACACAGACACACACACAGACACATAAATACACATATACATACATAACACACTACATGCATTCACATACATATAAACATTTACATACATACATATGCGTATATATACATATATAACACACTACATGCATTCACATGCATATATACATACATAGATACACATACACACATAATACACATGCACGCACATTCATGTGCACACAGGAAAATCTTAAAAGTAGGTCAGGGATTGGAGGGCAGCCTCAACAGATAAAAAACAGAACATGTAAAGGCCACAGTGGCCTCACCATGCGCCATCCCCACACTAATGACAAACACTTCATGAGAGGACTGGGCAAGGCATACAGCATGAAAACTCAACAGGCTCCCCTGGGCGCTTCCAGGAGGCCTGCCAGGGAAAATGAGGAGAGCCAGAGCCAGAGGCATACCCACCTTGATCTCTAGGCAGAGACAGTCCATGCACCATCTGCACTGTTCTGGAAGCTTCAGAGAGCTGCCAGCCCTTGGACCAAGTTTCCCGAGTGGGAGTAACCCTGCTTCTCAGCCTGTAGGCTGTCCATGTGATGGCTACAAGGGGCCTGGAGGGACGCAGCAAAGAGGCCCTGCGCCCTTGGGCTGGGTATGGCCGGTGCCCATGTGGCAAAAGAGGAACAGGGCCCGTGCAGAGGGAAGCTCTGGCCTTGCGAGTTTTTTCCAACCTCAGCCAAGAGGTACAGGTTCTAAAAACAGACCCTCTGGCCTGCACGCACGACCAGCCGCCCCTCCCATGGCCTCATTCTTTCCCAGTGGTTCCAATTTGGCCAGAGCTCTGCAGAGGCAAGGCAGACAGGGGCTCCAGGGACTTAGAGAAAGCTGAGTGGGAGCTGAGGAGGAAGCCGGGGGTCTGGGCTAGAGAGGTCAGACGGAGAGAAGGCCACAGCGTGGGAACCTCCAAACAGGGACTGTGGTAAGAACCCAAGCAGATGATCCAGAGAGGTGATGGAGAGCTGCTGTCCCTTCCTTTCAGAATTCTAGTGGTGTTGGGCCTTTCTGGGGGCCCCACTGCATACCCTAAATGGAAAGGCACTAGGCACACCAGCTGAGAGGCAGAGGGTAGACAATTGCCACAGTTCTGTGAGGTGTCCCCACCCTAGGCCAGAAGACACTAAACCATCTGTATGGTGGAGAAACTGAGGGAAGGAGCAAGGAGCCCACACCTTGCTCTTGCCCTGAGTGTTTTGATATTCTGCAGCCTCCATTGAGTCCGCTCTCCAGCCTCAGGGGGCCTGAAGCAAAGACGGGACTTGGACATGACCCTGAGCAGACCCCCAAGGCATCCCTGCCTGGCACCCCTAAATCCAAAGCTGTCTATAGCACACAGGGGTCCCAGGCCTGTCTGGATGATATGCCAAAGCTCAAGCTTTGTCGCAAACCCACATGCTGAGCAGGAACCTTGAAGTTCGCCTGCAGGAAAGGTTGCGAGGCTGTCCTGTCGGCCCTCGTGCCCACCTTGGACAGGAAGCCCAGCAGACCCTAGAAGCCAGTCAGCCTCGCCTCATGCCAGCTCCCCACTGTCCCTCCGTTGCACCATCTCCATCTTCTCCCTGGAGAACAGGCCTGCTCCACTCCTCCAAAAGGGGTCCAGTTTGCTCAAGGGAGTCAGCCCGCGATCCCACAAGGAGATACAACCACCCTTGTATTCACCAAGGGAAAAACTGAGGCCAGGCTGCAGAAGGTCCCAGATACAGCCCACCAAATAGCTTTAATCAGTTAAAGTAACTATCCTTTCTGTATAGCCTCAGGTGCCAAGCACAGGCTGCTACTGAGCTACAACCATCAGCAACTCTGGACCAAGTGATGGAAAGAGACATTCAAGCCTCTTGACCCAGTGCGGGAAGGGCCTTTTCACCTTGGCCATGCTGAGCAGTGAGAACTTTGCCAAGGTCACCATGTCTGGGGAGCACAAGGGGGGGGGGCGAAGACAGGGCCAGGAGTGGGGGAGTTCCATGCAGTGTAGAAGAAATCTATAGGATCAGATCCCAGCAGCCCTGTCCAGTGGCCTCACCCCTGTCCTGGCATTGCTTTGCTGCAATAGAAGGTGCTGGATTGCAAGCCTGAGATTTCCGACCTCCACAGTCCCACCCACAGCAGGGAAGATACAGAGGAAAACCCCAACTCCTTCCCAGACCCACAGGTGACCTGCCTAGAGTCCATGTGACACCAACAACATGGCCAAGACCCTGGCCTCAAAGCTGCACCAAGTCCCAAGAAGCCATGAGGCTCTGCCCAAATTTGCTCACTGGAACAGAAATAGCCTGCAGTCTAGAGCTCAGGGGATGGCCCATGTTTTCCCAACCAAATGAGTCTCTTAATGCCAATAAGCCAAGTGCTCTGTGTTCCACCAGTGTGAAAGTCACCTCCCATCACAGCTCATGAAGACCCAGCAGAAGTGACAGCAAAGGGCTACAGCATCCCAGGCCCAGCCTTGAGTTGCAAGGGGCCCAAAAGTCCGCTCTCCCATTTATGCCAGATTCATGATAAACCTCTTCTCCAGGCCTAGTTCCAACACCATGCTAAGGGCTATAGATCCTTTATGGCAGGTCTGTACTGGGGCACTTAGGATACTCACTGACTCAGAGAGAAGGCAACACAGCTGTGCTGAACACAGGTTTGTGCTCTTCTCTCTCCATGCTGAGTGTTTGTGGCCACCTGGGCAGGGCTCAGAAGCAAGGGTGCTACAGGGACAGGCTAGAAATCACAGGATATAGCCCCCTTCCCAGTGTTCATCACACACACACACACACACACACACACACACACACACACACACACACACGCGAGCGCGCGCGCGCCTCATGGTTGCCTTTATGGCCTGCTAGCAATTCCCATATCCTAAGAGTTCCCCCTGTCCAGCAGCCAGCTCAGTCTGACACGGTGCCCAGCCACCTTCCACCCTGCACCCTCAAGTGTTCATTTTCTGGGTCACTGGCAGCCACAGACCACACTTGACTGCAGCCACCACTTTCTCTAGGCCAAAGTCACTAGCCAAAGTCTCCACTTCTGCTTGGCACTTCCCGAAACACGGCACCTGGCCGCAGGACCACAGAAATCCACAAACCCGAGGTGACTTCTTTTACAAAGTTCTTGAGGCTCAGTGAAAGTTTTCAGGGCTTCCTTCCCCTTGTATTAACTGCTCCCTGCTTAGGTGTGTTGGGGTACACAGCCCTTGCCCTACAAGCTCCCACATGAGTTCTCAATCCTCTGTACTCTGGGACCACAGCTGGAGTTTTACCGATGTTTTAACAAGGAAATATAATGCTGTCTGCCCCAGCTGTGGAGGGGAGATAGCTCCATTAGCCAGTCACCGGCCCCTCCATACAGAGCCTGCACCACCTCTGCATGGGAAGGCAGAGGCAGCACTGACACAGATGCCCTCGTCTCTGCAGAGCAGCACAGCTGTGCAGAACGCAGACACTCCCCCCCCCTCAACTCTGCGATCTGAGTGTCTGTGGCCTGGAAAGGCTGAGAAGCAAGGAAGAACGCTGCAGGGACACCTGGGGGGGGCCTTGAGCACACGACAACCTACTACACCATCCAGTCTGGACCATCCTCACCATCTTAGCCTGCTTTGTCAGAGCATCTCCAGTGCCCGCATGCGTTAGCTGCTTAATTAAGTGGAACAGATTCCCCAGGGTTAGGTAGCTTGGTAGCTTGGTAGGTCAGGTAGATCCAGCTTAGCCCCTTCCTGCCTATGCAATAGGCAGCATAGGAGAGTGTGGGGCGCCTGTTCTGTCCTGTCAGGTATCCCCACACCACACAGTGCCCGGCATGGGCCCTAGAGGGCTCTTCACCTTGTCACACTGGGCTCTTCTGGGTTCAGCTCTAGTTGGGGCCCTGGGAGGGTGGGGTAAGGAGTTGCGAGTGGGTGACAGTCCTCTGTCCTGGTGAGAACGGGATGAGCACTTAGCAGAGAAGTCACAACAAGGGCAGTCGGTGTGGTCGACTCTGTTCTTGGCTCCCAGGGAGTCAGTAATGAGGTCCAGAAGGACTGCAACCTGGTCCACGGAGACCCACGGGCAGCTTCTGCTCCCAGCCCAGTCCTAGTCCTTAGGCTTAGAGCAGAGAAAAGCACTGTGCTCCAGACCATGCTAAACAGGAGCTGCCCGGGCAGCAGGGAGAAGTGTCCCTCATCCCCCAGATATGTGCAGTCCTGGAGGGACTGTGTTTTGTTTCCTGCTCACTGGTCACAGACAGTGGGTGTTAGAGATATACCAAATGGTATATTTTACTGCAGAGGTAAAAAACAAACAAACAAACAAACAAAAACCCAAATGTCAGCCAGGCAGTGGTAGCAGCCCACACCTTTAATCCCAGCACTTGGGACACAGAGGTAGGCAGATCTCTGTGAGTTCGAGGCCAGCCTGGTCTAACAAGTGAGTTCCAGGATGGCCAGGGCTACACAGAGAAACCCTGCTCAGAAAAACCAGAAGGGAGCAAAAGTCCTTCTTGTTCACTGCCTGAATCTTATCCATGCCTCGACCTGTGGCAGCCATGGGTCATGGTCATGAGGAAGCTTGTGGACTGGTCGTTGGCTCTCACAAGCTGACACTCTGGGGGACTGACACAACTCTCTGTCCAAGTTGCCTCTCTGATTCCCTTGGGTCTGGGCTGTACTGCAGGGCCTCACGGTGTGGCTTAACAGCTGCTGAAACGTCCATCTTTGTCCACGAGCAGCTGATGCCTGCACCACACAGCCTGTCACAGAAAGGAGGGTGCATCCTATGTGCCAGCCTCTGTCGACAGCTATCCCCATCTCATCCTTTAGGTCTAGTCCTGGGTCCCCCTCCTCAGGAAACCTTCCTGCCTCCACCTACCTACAGCAATGTTTCCATCCCCAAACTACAACGACCCCATTGATTTTTTTATCATCTTTGGCATGTACCTGGGTAGGATGTGGGGCCCTGAGGTCATGGCTGTCTCTCCAGCCTTATGATCAAAAGTTATACTTCTGTGGTTCTCTGGGTGGAGACTGGTGGCTGTGCCCTGTCTATGGCAGGGACATGCCACTCACACTCACCAGTCTCACGCATCCTCATTGAAGGCCTCTCCTAGAAGCTGAAGGCAGAGTCCTCGGCCCTGCTCAGGAAGGTGCCACTGCGGAGCTGTCTGTGGCCTTGTGAGAGCTACCTCTCTGTAGTGCGGCTGTGTCCCCTGCAGCAAGTGGCAGGATATGACTCTGGGGCTGCAGGGAGAGGAGTTGAAACGCGGGGTGCACTTAGTTCTTGGCAGCCCTTCTGGAGCCCGGTGTTACGTGCTCTGGGGTACATCCTGGCTGGTGTGAGAGCCAGGAGACTAAGCTGTGCATCACAGAGGCCCAGCACCCCGGGCAAGTGTGCATCCTCCTCCTAATGGCATCTGGAGCTGACATCACCTATGGGTGACCGCAACTCTCAAATGCTCGCCCACGGAGCCACATCCACACACCATGGGGACCGGAGAGCCTGGCTGGCTGAGCCATGACAAATGTCGACCCAGGAAAGCCCACCTTGGCCCCTCCCTGCAGCACGAGTGGCCCCATGGCCTAGGGGACATTTTGGTCTCACTTTGTAGCGACTCCTCTCTCTGCTCAGGTCTCTGAAGCATTCGACATTTTTGCAGACTCCATCGTGACCCAGAGCAGAGGGCTACTGGGGACAGGTCACGGCTGGAGGCACAAGAGCTAGGACCTACCATCCACAAATGCCTGCCCACACTGTCTTCACTGTGGCTGCACCGAACAGCTGCAGACGAACCAGGACAAGCAGGCAAGGCATGGGCACTTGCCTCCCCACTCTGAAGCCTTGGTAGCCGACCATGTAGGAGAACCCCTGAAGGCCACCCCTTTTCGTCACACTCTCGCTGAGGGAACACCCTCTGCGCCGTCCCACAGCTTTGGGGGCAGGTTCCAAAAGCTTTTATTTTAACCTCCAGCAGCAGCTAGACACCCTCACCACACACACACCAGCAGCGGGCAACTTCATCCACTCCTGAAAACATAAACAGACATCTGCTTTCTCTTCTCGAGGTGCGGGGGGTGGGGGGCAAGAAATATCTCATCACCTTTCATGTGTGCTCAGGAAGTTCAAAAGGCTGCAAGGCCTTGGAATCTGTGGGAGCAGCTAGGATGGGTTTGGGGTATCTGTAGCAGTTCTGTGCCACAGACCAGGGCCAAGACTCACATGTAGAAGAGAGTAGGCGCCTGGTCTTCTGGCGCAGAGGTGGGGGGCCGGGGGGTGCACACCTCAAGGAAGTAGAGAACTCTGGTCTCTTAAGGGAAAAATATGGACATATGTTCCCAACCTACGGACAACGCCAGTGTGGAGGGAAATACTGAAGTACACTTATGCCTTATCCAGGCAGAAGCTGAGCCAGAAGCAAGGCCACCTTAAGTTGTGAGGTAGAGCCAGGTCTGCATGCTTCCTCACTGAGAGGGCGAGGGATGGCAAGTGGCTAAGCTGTTAGTCCTACCTTCTGCGGACTGATTGGGAGAGCGAAGGACCCAGCTAGGAGAAGCAAGGCCAGCAGGTGTTCAGACAGAACACGCAGACCAACTTCAGAGCCCTCGGATGCCTTCTGCCCAGCCTGGCTAGACCTTGCACCTGCCTCTGCCCAAACTGGGGGTACCGGTCCTTAACCCCACCTGTCTAGCTGTCCTTGTAAAAGCATGGATGCCTTGCGTCCTTGTGTGGTGATGGATCCCAGGAAGCCAGCTGCTGTTCTCCTCTGTTACCCCATGTGACACATGAGCAGTTAAGGACACTGGTGGAATTCCCAGAGGGTAGGATAGTGGTTGGTGTGAGACCAGGGTTCTCAGCCCGTGTCACAGGCTGGGGCAGCCCTGAGCTCCCAGATTTTGGGCTAACCTAACTACTGAAAGCAGACTGGGATTTTGTTTGTTGTTGTTATTGTTTGGTTTGCTTGCTTTGGCTCTGTCTGTATGTACTCATGTGGTATGTGTGTGCATGTTCTGGTGTACGCACATATGTGTATGTTCTTGTAGAGATCAGAAGTCTACATCTGGGGTCTTCTTGACAGGAAGTTGGCTAATTCAGCTAGGCAGGATAGCCAGCAAGCCCTACTGACCCACCTGTCTCCGCCCTCTCAGTGTTAGGACTGCAATATGTACCACCATGACTGGCTTTTTCACATGGGGCTTGGGAACTGTCCGAGCTAATGTCCTACTGTTTGCCCCAGGCAAGAGCTTTATCGACTGAACCATTTCCTCAGCCATACAGATGGAGCATTTATACCTCATCTCTATGTGGGGGGAGCGGAGGGGAGAACTGAATTTTGAGGGGAGAGCTTCATGGGGATAGGTCCTCAACATCCATTGAGGAAATGAGCAAATGAGAGAATGAGGAGTAAACGGTTCTGGGTCTCAGTGTGGAACACATGCTGGATGGGTTACCTTTAAGTGATGGTGCGGCCAGCAGGCTCTGGGCCCCCTCCACTTTTGACTAAACAGAAAGAAGAAACAGGGAAGGTGGCCAGACTTGAGCTTCGTACACATGTCCTAGATATGGGGGAGCTGAGGGATGGGGAATTCACAGGGGACAGACAGAGGCTCCCTCACATGTTTCAGTGGGGTGATCTAACCATGAACAAACCACTAAGAAGCCCCCATGTCGGGGGGAGGGGGAAGCTGTGTTTGTGTTTGAATGAGGAAGCTGTCCTACAAAAAAGGCCGGCTGAGCAATATGCATTTTATGGACCAGAGACACTTTGATGGGGTCTTATTTTTCCTGAACAAGAACACAACACCCATGCTGAGGGGCGTCCACCTCTCCAGGCATATGGCCTAGCATCGTCTGACAGCTTGATTCTTTCCTCAGGGCTCCAGCGCTGGATGGGAAAATACCAAGAGTCCAGACCTTCCACACATCTACCCTCAGGCTTGGCTTGGCTTAGCCAGGTTCCCCCCCCCCCGACATCCCCCCCTTTCCCCTTGGAGGCAGCTTCGGGGCTACCAGAACCCGCGGCCCCTCTCTATACATCCAGGCTGCAGACGCCCTTAGCAAGTGGGTGGCTCGCGGTGAGCAGGCCCTTCTTAGGAGTACCCACACTTCCAAGTGTTTCCAGGAGTGGATTTGGGGTTCTGAACTGGAAAATGGACCATCCCATGTGAGCGGGGAGCAGAAGACAAGGGTGGGGGACGCAGGGGGGCGGGGGGTCAAGCCACCACCTCCCTTCTCTGCCTAGTGAACAGCCACAGGGCTGCCTGCCCCCACAGGACTTAGAAGCCAGCAGACAGGGGCTGAAGCCTCCATGTTTTCCCTGTCCTTTCTCACCCTGAAGAAGTACAGCAAGGGAAATTCTCTGGTATTTTTCCCTTCCACACTCTGGGGGTACCCCGCCAGGGGGGCAAGCACACAAAGAATACATGAGGTTGAAAAGCCTGTTAGGGTTTGGGGTTTTTGTTTGTTTGTTTGTTTGGGGGTTTTTTGTTGTTGTTTTTTGTTTTTGTTTTTGTTTTTTGGTTTTGCCTTTGTGGGGTGCTCAGAGTCAAGCCCCTCAATCTCTGATTTGGGCAAAGTGAAAGGGAACTGTGTGGGGGGGTTGTTACTGGTTTTAGGACTGAGCCCAATGACGGAGGGGGTCAGGACAACAGAAAGGATGTGACGGGAAGGCCGAGGGGCAGGGAGGTCGGGGGAGACAAGGAAAGCAGGTGTTTTCAAGAAGAAATTCAGTCTAAGCCTCAAACTGGAGGATGTAACCAGAGCCACAGCAACACATGCGACTCCCAGGGGGGAAACATGATTTGTGGATAACCAGAGACTTGTCCAAAAGGCACCTAAAACAAACAAACAAATAAACTACACGAACGGACACGGGATCAAGAGATGGCTTCTGGAAAAAAAGAGTGACAACTGCCACTAAGCATTTCGTATGATGGTTAGAATTATTAAGCTTACAGTGTTCGAGGAACTGGGCTCACTTGTTTGAGGCTAAGGACTGCCAACCCCCTCCTGCCACCACGCAAACAAAGGAATCAAAATTGGTCATCTCTGACCTACAAACCTCCTCTCAGAAACCCAAGAAATGTGAATTTCCTCATTTGAGTTTGAGTCACCTGTGGGGCACTAGGAGGGGCCGCAGATCTGACCCTAATACAGGGAGTTTATTTCCAGGCCTGGCTCAACCAGGAGTAGCTAGACCAGGCTCCAAAGACATGTCCTTCTGTGCCAAAGAACAGAGCAGTTACCATCCCACCCTCTGTGGCCAGCCCAGCCACGCTCTCTGCACCTGCCTGGGCTCACAGCTCTAGGTGAGGCCGAGCGACACCCACTAAGAGTGCAAGACCAGACCCTCTAAGAAGGGACCAGGGCTTTCAAGCCAAACAACAGGAATGTATGCTTACAGGAATCTGTGCTTACAGGAGTGTGCGCTTACAGGAATGTGTGCTTTACTTCAGGAGCCGTCTCTGCTTTCCCTACACACACATGGGTATTGGCATGAGAACTACCTTGGATTTCAGGTTTTCTTTCTCCTCTTTAAAAAAAAACAAACTGCCATTGAAGATGAGTGACGCCGTATCTATCTTCCAGAAGAGTCCATCACTTAATTGCCTCGCTTCTGGAAATTTCAAGAAGATTCTCATTTGGGGGGTGGGGTGGGACTCTCCAAGCTTGACATATTTCTACAGAGCTTTTGCCTTGTTAACAGCCATAATTCACAAAGGTGAAGAAGGCAAACACTGGTGGACGGACCAAGAATTATCTCCTAGTTCCAGACATCAAGCCACAGCAAAAGAAGCAGTGATTGAAAAAAAAAAAAACATCTCCACACCAAGGGTCCCAGCAGAGGACGGAGACGCTGGACTTCGGTTTAGCAGGCATCCGCTTTGTACGCATCATCCCAGCCCTGGAGACCTCTCACTCATCCACAGATGCCACTGCTGAGCAAGTTCAGGAACTGCTCAGCAGGTGAGGGGCTGAGGAGGTAAGCATGCCAGCAGCTCCCGCTGGTGGAGTCTCCTGTGTGGACTGGCAGTGCCTGACAGCAACCCTGGACTACCGTTCTCACTGGCATGCCAGAGCTCCTCCATTCATCACTGAACAGAGATTGAGGCTGAAGGGATCTCAGGTGGAAACACGTGAGTCTAGGGTCTGAAAAGGTGACAACAGATAGAGCTGGGTTAGGCCATGGCCTGGCTGGGACGGCACAAGGCCCTTGCCCAGGCAAGCATCTTAGGAGTGCATAAAAACTAAGTAAGCATCAAGTGCCTTAAAAAAAATATAAGGCTTCCACCTGTCTTTCTGCCCTGAAGAAATGGAACCTGATGTGTGAGCCAGACAAAAAATAAAATAAAATAAAATAAAATAAAAAAATAAAACCTCAGCAAAAGGCTTCAAAGAGGCCACATGCCCTTCACCAGTTTCTGGTTGCCAGTGTCCATGCACTCGTTGGTGAGGCCCCTGAATTATACTAAGGATGAGTGATGGGCCATGCTCGAACCAGGTCTGTGGCCACTGCAGTCAGCTTGAGCTCTGAAAAAGCTACTTTGCCACCATCCAGTCAACGTGACCATATGACTTTGAAATACAGACACACAACACCAGAAACCCTGTCGGGCCTGAGGCAGCACTGGGCATGCTGGCTCCAGCAGGCCTTGGGGGAAGGGATCTGACCAAGACTTCCTGCCAACCGCCTACTCTAAGACCCCAAAGGTCAACCCAGACAACTGGTCAACCCGGACAACTAGAGAACACTTGCTGAATTCTTCATTGTGACCACCAGGAGAAGAGCGACTCCTTGAACAGAATGCTGAACAGGATTGCCTTGGGGCAAGCTCACAAGGCATGCCACTCTTTGGGAAGATGGAGATACTTGGGCTCGCAGCCTGGGGCACATATCTTAAAATGGGAGGTGTCAGGATTGCATCTCTGTCTGTGTCCTAATCCTATGCTGCCTACAGTCAGCTAAAGTCTGAAAGCCAGTGCCCCACAGTCTGGGGGGGGGGTGCTCTCTGGGGTCCTCCCCTGTGGTTTGTAGCCACTCTGTGAGGGTGAAAGCCACACATCTGTGGTATTCCCAGGTCCCGGGAACTCTCTTCACTACAGACAACTCTCATCCAAAGAGGCCTGGTCCCCATTATTTGTAGCTTTACCAAGTCCTAAGCACCTCCCACTTCTGGTCAAGGGTGGTCTCAGCAATCCCTCTCTTCTTGAGGCTTCAGTTCCCAGGCACGGCCAGGTAGATTATATGGGTACAGAGCACCAGCCTTAGGGGTTAGATACAGCCTTAAGCTACTCCTAAAAAAACATGGAGGGACAAAGAACAGGTGAGAGGGGGCCTGCATTATCCCAACTGCCTGGAACTGCTCAGGCTAGCATCTGATGGGCCTAGGCCCACAAGGCCCCTCTCCACTGAGCACTGTCCACCCAGGACCCTCCGGCTTCCCAAGCTCAGTGTTCACCGTCCATGAAGGCCAGCTTGCATGCTTCAGGAGATGGCCGAGGCAGCAGTCAACATGCAGTCCTGCTAAGGCCCTCTGAATCTCCTTCTACCTACTTTTTCCCCCCTCAGGTGGCAAGAGCCATGGGTAGAGGCAGATGTGGCTTCAAATCAGATTCCCAAGGGCAAGTGAAGAGTGGGTGATGCCTCCCTGGCTCAAATGTCCCGGGACAGTGGCCTCCGTTCTGGGGCTGCACCTCAGGTTTCGGAGACAGAGCAGCCACAGAAAGCTGCCCATTTTTATCGGCAGCCCGCACAGCTCTCCATTGCCGTGGCCCCTCACCCTGGCATTCCGTGCCTCCCAAGGGGGCAGATAATCCCACAAAGGGCCTCGTGCCAGAGTCTGGATACTAGAAAGTGCTTTCTCCAGCCGGGAGCCTTTGGGTTTGCTGGAATCTTCTTACTGGGCCCCAGGGTTCAGATCGAATATCCCTTTGAAAGGGTCCGAGGCAACCTCTGTGCTCTGCTCTGGTCTGTCTGACACCAGATCTAGGGGTGATTGAGGAGGATAGCCCCCTCAGCAAACCAAGCCCGCCCTCGACAAGACCATGGTCCCTGTAATGAGAGGAGGGAAGAGGAGGGGAAAGCCCATATCACATCCCAACAGGTGCCAAGACCTTCTCCCTCAGGAAGCTCACAGCTAGTAGCCTCCACAGCCCAGCGGGTGTGGGGACCCAGAAATGGCTAACCCTCCCTGAACAAGAGCCCTGGACACCTGACAAAATGGTCTCCCGAGTCTGGTCTGTGCCACCGCGTGCCTGTAAGGTGCTCTTGGGCACATGTGCATCAGTGTGCCTTGCATGTGTGCACTGCCGTGTGTTTATGGGCTGACGTATCTCACATGCACAAGGATGCACAGATGCACACCTGTGAGCACAGACTGCCTGCCATGGAGGTCCCTAAGTAAGCCTGAAGCATGGCACACTGTCAGGAGTGAGGCTATCGAGGGCACAGAGACAAAGCAAGCACAACCCTGTTGCTCAGATAAACGTCCCTCCTGAGCCCGGGGGACACGGATGACAAGTGACTCACGAAGGGAGGGCACAGGTGCAGGGCCTCCTCAGACTCTGCTCTTCCTTGCATGGGGGTGTGAAATGCCATCTCCTTTCCCGTGCAGTGGCATTCTGTCCTAGTACAGGGTGTCCCCGAGCAACTGGTGTACCTCGGCAAAAGGCTGGCGTGGTGGAAACCTTCTCTGGAACGGACCCCAATCCAACAATGACCCTTTTCCTACCAACCCTATACTAGATAAGTCCATCAGGTGCTCAGGCCGAGCGTCCACAGCCTGGATGGTGGCCTTCCGAAGTTTCCTGCCATTCCAGAGCAGAGCTAACACAGGCACAGGGCCCTGGGGGTCTGCGTGCCAGCCAGCTGAGCGTCCTCCATGGGGTGTGTGTCAGTGTCCAGGAGACTGGTAAGACTCTGTCACTTGAACTCTACTCACTAAGCTATTTTGCATAGGTGTGTTAGTGTGAAGACGAAATCCATGCGGGGGGGGGGGTCTCCCCAATTCCGCTCCCACACACGCACACGCACCAAAGTAGCTGCCAACAGTGACAACCTGGCACCTAAGGACAAAGATTGTTCAAGTGTTCCAGCCACAATCACAGCAGGGCCTAAGCTGGCCCTGTTAGGCCTCTACAGCCTCTTACATGTTTCTTCTACACCGTTTGGACATGAGCATCTGCCCTGGGGAGGAGGAAAGAAGAGGGTCGGAATTTCACTCCCAAGGAGCACTGGGGCAGCAGCTCAGCCACACACACACACCCCTGTTCCCTTCCACCAGGTACTGGGGCAGAGAAGGTGAGTCTGTGCTTTCGCACGCTGGCAGGTGGAGGAAACAGAAAAGTAAATGGGCCCTGGCTGTGACTCGCTCTTCAGAGGGTCCAGCTTGAGGCCCTGGGGACGGAGAAATGTGCACTGACTTGTGGTTTCTCACTATACTCTGCCCAGCTGAAGGGGCAGAGCCCCCAGGTACTGACCTGCAGGGCTGAGGGCCCCAGGGCTATGGCTAGTACTTTCCACCTCAGCACCTAAGGTGAAAGATGAATTCTTGGGGTTCTAGCTCTAGCAACTAATTCCAGCGTCAGCCTGGAGCCTCGTTGGGAGCCAGAGTTGAGATCCCGTCACCCTAAGTTCCTGGCATGTGAGCAGTGGCCCCACCCTGAGGGCATATACTTCTGATGCAGGTCAAGCTAGCCCAGCCCCACAGGGGCCTCCATTAGATCCCAAATGTCACAGAAAATAGAACATATCCCCCATGGTAGGGGCCTGCTAGGGCATGAGCTGACCACATAGAAACCATTCAGTCACACCAGGGCCCACCGATAGCCTGATGCCTGTCCATTCAGTTCTCAGTATATGGTCCAAAGTCAACCGAGCTTGAGTTCAGAAAGTGAAAACCAGGGGCCATCACTGAGTCTGGAGATTGT